>NC_053490.1:97115338-97415338 GCF_905171775.1 Rana temporaria
GCCAAATTTTGGGTTGCCCCAAAAAAAGTAATAGAGGGTGAAACCTTCCAATGGGGACACTATTTCTGGTGACCTGGGGGCCCCAATGGATTTACTTAATTTTCAGGGATTTCCTCTCACTTCCTGTTTGGCTATGGGACAGAAAGTGAAGGTAAATCTCCCCAATGGGACACAGATGGTAAAAAAAAATTCTGACAGGGGTTATAACCCTCCCTTACTCTATCCAAAATGAAAAAAAAAAAAAAGTTTTGCCTATAGTTCTATTTTAACGTATATTCAGCTAGCATTTGATATGCTTCAGAGTACATTTTGACCTGCTGTTGACTTCCTTCTGAGTTGCTTCTGGGCTGCTTTACGCAGTTTTTATATTCCCATAGGCACAAACACAAGCCAATGTGCACAAGCCATTAAGCACAAAAGTCTGGTATGAACAGATCACAAAGGCCATCAATAGGCAAATCTACGTAGACACAATATTTTCTGCATTATAAATATATAGTAGTGAATCTTAATGTAAATTTTGATTTACTAATAAATATTAGGAAATTAATTTGGGCAGCAATTAGGGCTCAACACAGAAAAAAAGCGTGAGCAGGAAATGTGTTTTTTTTATAAGTATTGAAAATGTGCGGCGAATGATTGACTCACCAATCATCTGCCTCTTAATAAACATGCTCCTGAGAGTTGGTTTGTTGTTCTTCTAATGTCCTATTCTTGGAGGTTGTACGACTTCGGGGGCGACTCGGGGCGATTTGCATTGACTTCTATACAGAAGTCATTTTGCTAATCGCCTCTGAAGTCGTCTTCAGGACGACTTGCAGAGTCGCCCCCCGAAGTCGTGCCGCCGCAGTGTGAACCGGCTCTAAGGCTTTTCAAACATGGAAATGGATCCCCCCAAATATAAATATGAGAACACAATTTGGATGCCAGCACACAGGCTTTGCCTATACACAAAGAACAGAATTTCTGTGCCCATAGCCAGAATGTTGGGGGGGGGGGGGGGGCAGATGAAATTTCACTTTACTTCTTATTCCTTCCAACATATCTGCAGTTGGTAATGGGATAGATAATGGGATAGATAATCTGCCTCTCTAAATTCTGCCATGGACCATTGATCTATTTTTGAGTTCCTGTTTTCTACTTTTTATGAACTGTGAGTATAGCAAAAAAGGAAATAAAACAAAACACTGGCAGGATAGTATTCTATAAAAGGTGTAGATAAGCCAAGGCCAATTCGTTATAGCCCAAGGGGAGGAATCAGTGCTGGAGGGAGCTCTGCTGAGTTTAAAGGAAAACTTAGTCAACATAAGCTGGTATTGCGGAAACCTCCTTTTGAGAATGTTAGTCGCCTGGCTGGTATGCTTATCAAAGGTTTAGATGCTTCTAGTTCTAATGTTCCTCTGGCTTCACTGGCCACATGCTTTCTCTGGGTCAGTGCTCCAAAAGACTTTGATTCAAGAGGCAGCCAGGCAACTGGAATTCCCAGAGGGAGGTCAGCAATGGACTAAATTTTTCTTAGTTCAGGTTATGGCTGCAGTGTTTGGAGCCAAGCATGGTGCCCATGTATTTTAATAGTAAAACTAAAAAGCAGGCAACACTAACTATGCTGGGAAATTAGAGTCAAACATGCTAGACATCTTAAATTATAACTAAAGGCAAAACTTTTATTTTAGTTTTGGAAAGAGCGGAGATAGATTAGAACAGTGGTCATCAATCCTATCCTCAGGACCCACTAACAGGCCAGGTTTTAAGTATTACCTTGGGGAGATGCAGACTAGAATACTGCAATCACTGAGCAGAAAATGATATCACCTGTGATGTATTTCAGTTATCTTGCAAACCTGGCCTGTTAGTGGACCCTGAGGACAGGGTTGATGACCACTGGATTAGAACACCTGCCTGTACCCTCATTAGGGAGAGTCATCCTATCTATTTGTCCTGTTTACCGTTATTATTGAAAGTAAAAGTAATTTACAAATTTTGGGTTGCTCACAGGACAGAAATAGAAGGGGAAATCTTCCCTTGGAGACACTAGTTCTGGTGACCTGAGAAGCCCCAATGGGTTTCCTTAATTTGCAGGGATTTCCTCTCCTTTCCTGTTTTGGCTACAGGACAGAAAGTGAAGGTAAATCTCCCACAGATGGCAAAAAAAACTGACAGAGGTTATAAATGTTACTAAAGTGAAAAACAAAGTTTTTGCCTATATCTCTACTTTAAAGTAAACCTATGTTAACTTCCATAGGAGCACATAATTGTCTTCCTTTTGTTCCTTGACTGCTTTGTTCAGCCAGCAGAAGCAAAGAAAATCCTATGCTCTGGGGTCGTAGCTTACCCATGGCTATGGGCTCCCCATGTTGGCAGTGCTTGGTTCAGTGCTGTCACACGGAGTGGGTCACATGCTCCTTTATACCTGGAAGTACAGGCTATTTCCTTTGGCTCCCAGTGGTAATATAAGCTAAGTGTATATTGGGGTATTACATCAAACCTATTCCTTTGCCTTAAATGGGCAAAGGTTTGCTTTAAAGCTGAAGTTTAATGTGATCGTATTTTGCCTTCCCTGTTTACTCCTTTCCCTGCTCATCATCATGCAAATCAAATAAAAAAAATGTTTCTGGTTTTATTACATACTTAAGACCTAGTGACATCATCATTAGGTCTCTGTGCAATGCAGGCAGATCATGGCAAGTGGGAGGTGTTGGCAAGTTGTACATAGCTTCCTGAAAATATCACAGCTCTCTGTCTCAATAGTCAGGCAAATAATCCCAATAGGGACACACAAAGCAATAAAATCTAACTGGATCATTAAAAAATGAAATACAAAGCTTTGGCAGCAGTTAGTTCTTCAGGACAGACTCGGGAAAAATACTGTCACACCTAACTTTACCATAATTTGGATTTCTAGGTCTGCCATGGCAACGTGTATATAGGGAGGATGTAGGGCTTATATGCATAAGAGGCAATGATTACCATCACCTTTCTAAAGTGCACTAAAGCCAAAATAAATTAAAAAAGAAAGCACTTCCAATATGTTATACCCTTCTCATTTACAATTAAATAATGGGTGACCATTAAATATAGAATAAGTAAAAATTATTTTATCAGATGACCACAGAAAACATATCTTGTCTCTTTCGAGTAGGCCCATCATTTTTTTTTTTTTTTATATATATATATAAACTAATTAAAATCACAGACCTGACTTAAAATAGCCATGACCTTTTTGTAAAGTACATTTATAAAACTTAGATCTGTATATTGATCCTACATTAATTAAAGTCGGCACTTAAGCCTTACAACTCAATACTAAGTAGATACCCAAAAACAGTAAAAATTAGAAATGAAAATGTACTAATAGCACAATAAAAGAAGAACTGTGCCAATATAAAAATAACAATAAAATACACAATAAAAAGTGTTGTTCTTTGTAAATGATTGATATATTGTAAGCCATGTTAGTCGGTAAAGTACAAAACAAAATTAAATCATTAAAATAAATAGTTAAAAATTAAAAAAATATCAGTGCTGTTTGGTCTTTGTTTTTAGAAAACAAAAGTAAAATAAAATAATAAAAAAGTGATAAAACACAAAAAACTCTACAGTGTTACAATGCTTAATTCAAGTAATAAGCTACGTGTATGGGTAAACCCACTAATTAAAGTAGCAGTCCCTTTTTCCTTAGTTTCAATGTGATCCTGATAATAACAAGTGGTCCTTAAGTATTTGAGGATATGCAAACTGTAAACTCAACCTAAACTGAACAGCAGGGAAGAAATAAAAAAATAAATACATCAAAAATAAAATTAAAATAACTTAATTTGGTAAAGCTAAAGGTGAGTGTTAGAAAAAGGCATTCTTTGTTATTGTCCTGACCTGTAACGTACATCTTATATTACAAAAGTCTAAAATTACCTATGTTATGTTAAAGCTAAACTCCAGGCAGCTTTTAAAGACACAAGTGAATGTAGCTCTGTATTCATTAATAAATCATTACTTTTTTTTTTTAAATGCAATTAGTATCTATATTTGACCCAGTATCGTCTTCTTGCAGTCTTTGTTCGCCAGAGCTCACAATGGGAGAGGGAGGAACAGTACAAGGAGCCAATCGGTTGTGCTGCAGTGCTCATGTGCTAATAAGGAGCGTGTTGATTGGAGGTGATAGCAGGATGAGCAAGAGATGAGCGCATCAGTCTGCTGCTTCACCTTGTACTGTCCAGTCACAGTTTAAGAGGGAGGGACAAGACCTATAATGTTACTTAAATGCAGCTGCTTCAAAATAGGTCTCCTGTCCTGCCAAAAGAGATGTTCTGTGTGGTAAAGCCATGTAAATCTCAGGACTGGATGGTCAGAAATACAAATCTTTTATCATATAAAACAGCTCCCATATAGGTATTTCATCTGAGTATTTATCTGTTTGTCTGGAGTTCAGCTTTAAGTCATATTAGGTTAACAAATGAATTTTTGATCAGTAGTTTAACATTATTGGTCTTTAAAAAGGGACTGGTGCTTTAAACTGGTTTGTTAGGGAATGATCAGAGGAATAAAAAGTGCGTCCCTGGAAACCCCTGATGCACCAAAATATCAAAATATAAATAAATATCTATGTTTATAAAATTAATAAGCCATTTTACAAAGGCCGAGGGTTATGCGATTTATCAAAGCAGTTACAAAAAACATTAAAGGAAAATAACCTTTGCTTTTCATACGAAGGTATTATAACCCTGTGCTGTAATTGAGCCTTCATTCCTCAATACAAATCTTGAGCACAAATAAGACTCGAGTGTGACCACAAAAGATGCATGGCTCTATAATTAACATAAATGAATTACTATATAACCCCCTGAGAAGGAGATTACAAATGCTATTGTAGCAAACCTCCTTCAGCAATAGCTGAACAAAAGAAATAAATTTCACACCGCAAAAGGTGTATAGTTTTTTTTGTTTCTTATTATCTTCAATATCCACACTGGGATTTTTCCATCAAAATGGCTGCTGCGAGCTGCTGGGCGTCGGTGACGTGCGGATTCCTTTTCATCACCATGCGCACAAGTTCTGCTGGGAAGATGTTACACAAGTTCATAAAGATTTTTTCTCTGGTGTTTGAAAATCTTGGAAGTTCTTGGGGGATGCCACAGTATGGAACCCTCCAAGAAGGGTCTTGGTTCTCCAGTTGGCTCTGGAAAGCAAACTGCTCATAACATGGCTGTGATGGGTTACCTGAAACCGGGTAACCGGGGCGATAACCATAAGGATCCACAGGATAATTTCCCCGGTCGCCGTTTCTTGGGCTTTCTTGGCTAAGGTATATTTTGTGCTGTCGTTGAGGAGGGCTTTCATACAAGCGGGAATCAGAGATGCTCTCCATTCTTGTAGAAACCAGTGATCTACCCATAATTCCACTCTTTGACATAGGTGAATTTGGGGAAACATGGTAATCATTTGGGCAGCTTGAACGTGCAGCAACAGCATGATGCAAGGGTGGTAATGGCATGTACGGTGGTGGAGGCTTATGGTGGTGCTTTGGCTCTGGCTCATGACCATAACTTTGGACCCTCATCAAGGGGTCATGGTAGCCTTGGAATGCTTGAGAATTTGCCCGGCTGTGTGTGTGAATATGCTGACATTTCAGGTTGTCCTCCAGCTGAGGGTCAGGGGAGCTGACATAAGATCGGTCGTTATAACCTGAGTAGGAGTCACTGCTCCCACAACTCAAGCTACCTTCGCTGCTGCAGTCAGAAGCCACAAAACTTATCCGGTAATCTGTATCCAATGAGAAACGACGTTCCGGACTTCGGTTTCCAGAGAAGCTGAGGTTTGAATAAGCATTCATCATTGAATAATATCCAGTATCGATAGGGGATTCACATTTAGGGTATTGGTCACATGGGATTGTCCCATGATTCTTTGCTGCCAATATCATTGGAGAGTACAGTCCAGGTAGTACTTGGTCCTGAGATGGTAAATGCACATTGGCAAGAGCTCCATTTCTAGATGGAGTTGTACTTTGGGGTTTTATGCTTGATATACTAACTAAAGATGGCACAGACCTAGTTTCCAACTTGTTTTTGGTGGGGAGCTTTTCCTCCAAGTCATACGCATGAGTTCTTATACTAGGATCTGACTGCCTCTTTGGAGTTGAGCGTTTTCCGTCTGAGCTGGTGTCAATCTTTGTATTTGAAGGCACGCTGTTGCTCTTCACCAGTCCAATTTCACCAGCGGTTTTGGCTATGTTGTTCCGAGACATGGCACGAAGTTCATCAGCTACGGACCTTTGTGGCTGATTTCCCCTTTCTGGGTGATAATACTTGCATTTATGTCCATAGGTACATTTCTTCCCTAAGGGGGAAAAAGAAACAGAAAATGTGTTTAATCATTACTACTCTTATATATGATTATAGTACTAGAAAAAGTAGGCAAGCAGTTCAATCATGCTACAGTATATTCAAGGAAGGGCAGCAAGAACAAGCTCAGTTACTACAAATATAACAAGAAACTTATCCTCTGACACTAAAATGTAAGTAGTCAAAGAACTTCATTAAAACATTTTCCCTAACATTACTACACCCATAAATCTTAGTCTTTGCCTAAATATTTTTAAACAAACCATCCAACATTTTAATCTAGAAAAAGTCTAATGCTGCGCACACACAAACAAATGTTCAATGTGAGCTTTTTGTCAGAAATTCCGACCGTGTGTAAGCTCCATCTGACATTTGCTGTCGGAATTTCCGACAACAAAAATTTAAGAGCTGTTTCTCAAATTTTCCAACAACAAAAGTTCTTGTCGGAAATTCCCATCGTCTGTATGCAATTCCGACGCACAAAAACCCTACGCATGCTCGGAATCAATTCGACACATGCTCGGAATCATTGAACTTCATTTTTCTCGGCTTGTCGTAGTGTTGTACATGACCACGTTCTTGACGTTCGGAATTTCCGACAACATTTGTGTGACCGTGTGTATGCAACACAAGTTTGAGCCAACATTCTGTCTGAAAAAATCCACGGTTTTGTTGTCGGAATTTCCGATTGCGTGTACGTGGCATAAGCCTACATAACATAACTCTGTTGTAAGTTTGCTACTAAGGGCAGGACTCTCCAGATTTCAGACTTAAACCCCATCCTCAAAGATGAGCCCCCACCACCTGTCACCCATACTTAATGAGAGCACTTTATTATTCAATTGTCCAAGTAGTGGGCACTAGAGCCCTAGCACCTAGAGGAATTCATGAAAGGTCAGGCCAGAATACCAAAGTGAAATCAGAATCTGAAAGATACCTGGACAAGGCTTTTCTGGATAACAAACTTTGCAGAAGCCCTCCATTTACACAGGTTTACTTTAAAGGAGACATATTGCTTATTATTTCAGTGTGATTAAAATAATCTTATTATAATGTGTGTTTTTAAAACCTTGTTTCTAGGTATTTGTAAAAATTATATATGCATATGGGTCATAACCATATTTGTAAATTACATATACAGGCTTTGCTTCCTGCTTTGCACTGGTCCTGCCCCAGTGTTCCTCCCTCTTTTCACGGACGTTGAAAATAATGCACTACCTGTGTGGCTGCTCCCTTAACTCAACTAACAAAAATGAAATTAAATAATTACACTAAGCCACTGAGATCTCCCTCTATAGGCTAAAATGCAAATCACTATATTTAATACAATAGCAAAAGATATGGAAGCTTAAACTTGTAAAAATCTGAACGTCAAATTACATTTTTAAAATGTAAATTCTCCAATAACTCAAAATGTACTTTCACTGAAAATATACTACACAGATAGATAACCAACTAGTATATTTTAAATAAATAATCACTAACGTACCATATGGGCATGGCTGCTTCTTGTATTCTGGAAGAACAGGCTTCTTTCTTAAAAAATTATCCAGGCTTGGTCCATGCCTGCCTAGTGGATCGTCCGGAGGCATAAATCTACAAAAGTAAGGACATCAATAACACTCATTTCATCATACACAAAACACATCATACATCTAAACCCTGATGTCAGCACCGATTTACTAAATAACCTAACAATAGCAGTTAATGTGACATTACCAACGATGAATTGCTGGTGAGTTATTCCCTGTCATTTAAAATCCATGCACCAGAAAGATTCACCTGCAGTGAATCTTTTGTGAATGTTACATTTACTGCTTTATAAATATACCCAAAAATGTCAACATTATTTTTATTACCACTGATGCTGATCAATCCTTAGCTCTTGGAAATAATTTATCAAATAAAAAACACCACCAGAAATATGAAAATATAATTGAGGCTCAACAACGTATGAGTGATAAATACTCATTAAGAAACTGATGGGATTCAGGGTCCAGGAGCTTCAAAACAGAGGTAGCGTTATACCGAAGTATGACGAGCCCAGTATGTTAGGACATCTACTTATTCACTGCTTAGACAACATGTGCTTGAAAAAAATCAACTTGGGTTTCTTAAATTAGAGGGTATTTTTGGGGCATTTCCAGTAGTTTCATATATTTTATCACCTGTTTTTGTTCATATTATTGTGTATTTGATCAGTATTTGTGTTCTGTACTTTAATGTCCTAAAGACCCTTTAAAACAAAGTGCACTTTTTTGCCCCCTTTATTGATTATACCTCCCCCACTTATTAAACCTCGCCCACCTTCCCCCACCTCAAACTGGCATTTGCTGCTCTGAAAGTCTTGTGTGTTATCCTGGCCTGCACATTTGGCTCCCATTGGACTTCCATGAGGTTGTGTCCCGAGACCCTTTTTTTAAAGTACGCTTTTTCTTTATCCATGTACGTATACTGTAAATGTACTGTATATATATTTTTATTATATTATTTGAAGAATGATGTCTTTATAATTACAATGTATGATTTAATTGAGATTGTCGGTGACTCTTTTTGCTTTTTTTTTCATCCAAGTTGATGCGTTAATGTGCAATATAGGTTATATTAAATTAGAAACTCGTCAGGTCACCTCTTTTACTGACAAGTACTGCTACATTTGGAGAGAGAGAAAGCAATGGCATCACCAGAGTTATATTTAGGCAGCAGCTCTCGTACAGACAAGAAGACATTGACAACCTTCAATGTTCTATTCTATTTTCTATTCCTTATAAATGAAACTAGTCATTGGTGCTCATAAAAATGTCATTACTGATTTATAGACGACAATTAATATCATTACAATGTAGCCTTGGAGGTCCGGAGTTTCTTAACTTATTAATGCTCAGTAGGAGCTTAACATTTTCCAAAAGTGGATTATAGAAAGGAAGAAATTCAATTGTTATCTGAGATGAGATTTTATAGAGCTCGGTATTGGAAGACGCACACAGATAGAGTTAATTTTCTGCTCAGCTTGCGTCTGTCACCCTGCGTACACGTCATGCGAATTAATCATATTTCACATAGATCTGAAATAATATGTGAAGCATATAAGCCACATTAGTACGTCAGCACCTAACTAATAATTGTATGTGATGTATATTCGGTCAGTTCACCCACAGCTGTCATTTCAGTGTCTGCTGGATGCCAGCAAGTGGAATTCACATATCCGAGGACTTTATTTCGAGTAAGTTTTCAGGTCTGCCAACCTGCTGTGACCATAACAAGGAGTTCTCCCTGTTAAAGTTCTCAATTATTTTTCTTTGTGCCATAGGCCATAATCAAAACTCTGCCGAAAGAAAATAAGAGTGAGATTCTGTAACTATAAACTTCTCAGGTTATATCTGCCAATGGAGTCCTTTAGACATATGACAAACCAGTGAGTGATTGAGAACACCAGCAAATTCCCATTGCAAGGAAGAAGTCTTCAGTAACTGCAGTGGTCCTAGCTGTAGGCTATTGGTGGCAGACAGGCTGATTTACGAGAGATGGAGCTGCTTTAATAAACAAACTAACAGTAAGACTTTGAGCACCCTAAACGCCTTTATATAATTCTACATTCTATTTATTATTTATTAATTGAATGCATTATTTTTAATTGGGCTTAAGCTATTGCAAAACTGCAACCAACAGTCCTACTGTATTTTTACAACTCATAGAAAGACACAGGAATGTAGTTTTTTTTAAAACTCAGAGAAATTGCACGCTGCTTGTCTTTGCCTTAATACAGGGGCCTCCAAACTGTCTAAACAAAGGCCCATCGTTGGTGCCAGTGGGAGGAATAGTGTCCTGTCATTGGTGTCAGTGGGAGGAATAGTGTCCCGTCATTGATGTCAGTGGGAGGAATAAAACCCCATCATTGGTATCAGTGGGAGGAATAGTGTCCCATCATTGGTGTCAGTGGGAGGAATAGTGTCCCATCATTGGTGCCAGTGGAAGAAATAGTCTCCCATCATTGGTGTCAGTGGGAGGAATAAGACCCCATCATTGGTATCAGTGGGAGGAATAGTGTCCCATCATTGGTGTCAGTGGGAGGAATAGTGTCCCATCATTGGTGCCAGTGGAAGGAATAGTGTCCCATCATTGGTGCCAGTGGAAGGAATAGTGTCCCATCATTGGTGTCAGTGGGAGGAATAGTGTCCAGTGATTGGTGTCAGTGGGAGGAATAGTGTCCCGTCATTGGTGTCGGTGGGAGGAATAGTGTCCCATCATTGGTGTCAGTGGGGGAAATAAGTCCCCATCATTGGTATTAGAGGCACGAGTAGTGCCTCTTTATTGGTGACAATGTGGGAAATAGTACCCTTTTGTTGGTGTCAGTAACAGGAATTATATCACATTGTTGGTGTCTGTGGGAGTAATAGTGTCTTGCATCAGTAGAAGGTAAATTGCGCGAAGAGCTATATAAAGGCAAGCAAAAGGCTGCATTTGGCCCCTGGGCCGCAGTTTGGAGACCTCTGCTTTAATATATCTGTAATTGTTATCATTTTCTATAACACTTACTTGTCGTTGACAAATGAATACATTAGCAACCTCTCGTCAATGAATTTCTTCCATTCAGGCTTCTCGTTGGCCAGATCCCGATAGTTGTCATTAGACACAATAATGCCATCTGATTCAAATGCCAGCTTCAATATGAAGCGATCATCATAGCACACTACCCTTCTTCCCTGGACTCGACGGGATGGAGTAAACACCAAGATCTTGTCCTTCTCTAGCTTGCGCAGGATTTCTTGATCTGATATGAAAAAAAAAAAATTCAGCTTAATGCAGAACTTGTACAGTACAGTAGTCTACAATATAACTCATAAACTCTTGACAAGTTTTAGCCATAGACTGCTTAGCTGGCCCCTTCACAGACACAGCAGGTATGTGTCTACAGAAGCCCTATGGCAACTAGCTGAAGGTAAACAGCCCATCGAGTACAATCGGGGCTAAGTTTCGGCCTAGCCAACAAATACCTTAGCCTAAAGTGGCAAGGATGCCTCGGGCAGCATACAGCCAGCCACATATTATGTTGCTGACTGTCAGTAATATACTCATGTGTAGTTTCCAGGCTTCTGCCATGCTTGCTAATACAAGCCAGCAATGTCCCTGCACACTTTTTCAGTGGGGACGATGGGTTCTTGTTGGTAGAACACTGTACTCTGTACCTACAGCTTACCCACTCTGGGCCCATATACTTATATCTAAATTGGTATTAGAGTAGGACACCATTTTACCTAGTCTATTCTAGGTTTACTGACATATATTGGGAAGGCCCTGCACCTAGACATACTAAGACTAGCTGGTTCACTAAAAAAAGTGGGAATGACAACATAGTTGACGTGGGGGGCATAGTGAATCCAGCCCCTGGTATGACACTACAGACCCCAAAGCATGCAAACAATAATACATTGAATACTATTTATACTAATTTGTTAAAGATTCTATAAAAAGGTATTGGAAGTGAAACTCACCAGTTATGAGCGCATCTGGCCGGGACTGTTCTTTCCTCCAGGCTGGTACAAACACGGTGACATTCTTATGTCCTCTGTCCAAGAACCAGGAGACAGCTAGCTTGATCCCACGGCAAGAAAACACTTCTTTATTACCATGACTATAACAGGGAGAAAACTGCATTAGGGTTGTTCAAACAATTTTAAAGATTTAAACTGTATAGTTCTCTTACCACCCCTTCCAGGAGGAGCCTTGTGCTTCTTATAAAAGGAGGTTTAAGCCAAGGATGCCATAAGTACATGCTTCTGGTAGGAATACATAAACCTACTAATGTATAATACACGGCCTCCTATTAGCCTAATTGGCAATTTCTTGTTTAAAAGTTAAATATACAGAATGCTTTTGTTTCTCTAAAACTAGTACATTTATTATGTTATGTATTCTAAGGAGTACCAGGAGTTTTTGATGTCTGATGAAGCTCTCACAAAGATACAACTGACAGTTAACAATATATAATGTAGAGGTTGAACAACAATTTCAACAGATTAATTGATACACTCCATTCCAACATAAAAAAATGCATGCATAGTAAACCTGGAACTAAACTGGGCAATTTTTATGTAGATATTGAAGTTGATATTGGCCTCCACTGCCTCCCTACTGGTCAGCAAGGCCATCCATTGCATTACAGGGCCAACAGGGAGCTGCTTTGACTAAAAGTGCTGATTCAGAGCCAACCCAGCACAGTAAAACAGGCAAAGGGGTTTATTTACTGCAAAATCTGGTGCAGCTCCTTAGCTTCCAGTTTTTTTTTTATCAGTGCTTAAAGTGTTACTAAACCCACAACAGTAAAATCAGTCTGTATTTGCAGTAAAGCATGCTTGCTATACTCACTGTGGAACCTAAGGGGTTAATCCTCTGGATTGTGTAAAAAGGACATTTAATCCCTTCTTCTCTGATCCTCCCCTTCTTCCACTGTCCCCAAACAATCTCCTGATAGAACAGAGCATTGTGGGCACTCTGAACATGCTCAGTCTGGAGTGTATTGCTAGAGAGTTTTTTTCTAGGAAAAGTGCATGTGGTCGGCATAGGGCCAATCAGCACTATCCAGACAGAGGGTCAGGGGTCCTGCAGCCTCATAGGACAATCAGGGGAGAATGAAAACTCCTCCTACAAGCTTTGACCAGTGCTCTGCTGGACAGAGATAGAAGTCACAAGACTGCTCTAACTGCCGATTAGAAAAAGTATTTAGCAATTTATATTTACTAATATAATTGCATTACCATGTTCTGTGTACTCTGGGAGACCAGATATAGTGAATGCAGGCTCCTGGGTTTAGTAACACTTCAATTGAACAAGCTGAAGTTAGAAGCTGATTGGCTACCATGCACATCTGTGCCAGATTTTGCACTCTCCATTTTTAGTAAATCAACCCCATAGGGTAGCTTAACTATTGCTTGGATAACCAAGGTGACATCAACTAACTCCTGATACTCCTGTGTTTGCTCTGGTTAATACAGGCAGATACAGCTATACAGTACATACTCACCTTTTCTTGCTCATGCACTGCTCTATACAGCCACTAGAGCCAGGGAAAAAAGCCTTGTCTAAGTTTTTGTCAGAGCTCACACAGTGCTATAGACTTTTTTGATGGGCTCACAGGACTAGACTGGGTCAGTCTGGAGGTTCCTAGTGTTGTCATGGGGGGAAAGTGAGTCAAAAATTGAGCCATACCCGGAATGCTAAAAGTGAATTAGGAATCGGGGACAAATGGATAGGCCCCTTTTACCTATATGTTACGTAATATTAGGCTCAGTCCCAATACCGGCATATAAATGTGACCCTCACAAAAATGCATCTTCCAACCCATCTATACCAAAACCCATCTATACCATATCCAAGGAAATATTAGCTTCAAAACTTAAGGTGATCCAGTCATGGGATGTTGATCTTCAGAAAAGGGCCAACCAATAATTGGGCTATGCACCTCTAATAAACTTCACCCCAACACAAATGCTAAGTTTTTTTTTTATGTTGCAGCTAACGTTTTATTTCTAGTATGAATGTGGTCCTAATCTTTAAATGTAATGTATAATTGATTTCTACATGTTTTCCTCTCTGTCAGGAGATTGTATATGAAATATTGCTTATAACATTGTTATGTATTTATATACTGTTAGCCAGCAGGTGGTGCTTTAGCCTCTTCACGTTTCCCTTGGGTGAACAAAATCCTGTTGTATACAGAAGTTACAAATTACAAACAAAAGAAAGACCCATCAGAGTGATTCATTCCTTTTGGGATAATTTGAAGGCTCCCGTTTTCTTTTTTGATGAAAACAAACCTGTCTATTAGACAGAGTGTGCTATAAGCAAACAACTATTCTGTGCTGTCTCTTTAGTTAACCCACAGTGCTTTGGTAATCTTTTATCATGTAATAAATGGTTAGCAGTAAAACAAAGACTGTATACTAAGTTCACTTTTTTTTTTTTTTTCTAAATTCCAGCTCCCATATGTACCACCAATATAGCATTAATGTACTTCTTTTGCAAAAATAAAACATCTTTCCATTTATTCTACACACGCATACCTCACTGTCTTCATGGCTGTTTCAAAACACTTATCCACTACTTCTGCCTGTCTTCCTGGTCAGACTAGTGGTCAAGACACAGGAAGGAGTTTTGACCAGCTGACCTCATTAGCATACACCAGGGATATGCAATTAGCGGACCTCCAGCTGTTGCAAAACTACAAGTCCCATCATGCTTCTCCCTCTGAGTGTTATGCTTGTGGCTGTCGGAGTCTTGCTATGCCTCATGGGATTTGTAGTTCTGCAACATCTGGAGGTCCGCTAATTGCATATCCCCGGCATACACCATGCATCATCTACCCTCAGCTGGTCAACTCCTTCCTGTGTCATGACCTAAAGTCTGTCCAGGAAGTAAGGCAGAAGTAATGGATACGTGTTTTTAAACAGTCATGAAGAGAATAAGGTAAGCGTGTGTAGAATAAACGGAAAACTGTTTTATTTTTGCAAAATAAGTACATTAATGCTATATTGGTACACAGGGAGCTAGAATTTAGAAGAAAAATAAGGCGAACAAAGGTAAACTTAGCCTTTAACGTGGAAAAAACAGTTATAACACATCAGTTTCCAAATTAATAAAGTACCCGTAAACTTAAAAACAAAAACAAAAAAACAATTGATATAAAACTAAGCTTAAACATCATAGATTCTCTTCAATAAGAACCTTTGCCTTATTGTTATCTTGTGATTTTATGAATATTTGCTTAGTTCACAAAATAACTGTGTTCTTTATGCATACAAAAATTAGCACAATGCTGCCTCTTCGTCCTTGTAAATGTCTACCTCATTTCACACACATAAAACAGCATCTGACAAACGAAGCAGAAAACAAAGAACTCTTACTACCTCTTTTCTACATTATGCAGCTATTAGCAGGTTAATTCACAAATGAGGGCTTTTAAATGTATAGAAAGGCAAACTTGGCCAGGTGAGATCATTATCTACAGAAACCAAGTAGAAATAAGGTCCTCCTCATACTAATTCCCCATAACCCCAACCTTCTGAATTGTAAACCTAAAGTGGACCTTCAGTAATTTTTTTCAACTTTCCATCCATTAAATCTTCTGCCCTTGTTGTTTTAACTTTGGATAGTAAAACATTTTTTTTTCTGCCAGTAAATACCATATTTATCGGCGTATACCGCGCACTTTTTTGCACTGAAAATCAGGGCAAAATTGTGGGTGCGCGATATACGCCGATACCCACTTTCCCGCGCCAAGTTTGAATACTGCGCCGGCATATACCGAGCGCAGTACACTCGTGTATAGTCGGCCAGTCTCGGCTACTCCCGCGCTCACGTCCTGGACGTACAGGACGTGAGCGTGACAGTAGCCGAGCCTGCCCGAGTGTACTGCGCTCGGTATATGCCAGCGCAGTATTCAAACTCGGCGCGGGAAACGAGCGAGGAGGACGCCGCAGAAGGATGCCGGACCCGACGAAGAGGACACCCGAAGCCGCAGACGGACGCCGGACCCGACGAGGCCGCCGATGGACGCCGCGCAAGACACCAAAACAGTAAGTACAAAATCCTTTTTTCCACAGGAATTTCTGGCCAACTTTAGGGGTGCGCGATATACGCGGGAGCGCGCTATACCCCAATAAATACGGTACCTTCTACAGTCACTTCCTGTTTCTTGTCTGATAAAAAGCCTAGGCTTATGACATCATGCACAGCTCTCGCTCTCTCACTCTCGTGAGAGTTTGCCAGGAAGGGAGGGTTACCTTACAGCAGTAAGGTAAGGGGACATCTGCACTACTTTTAAGGAAATTGGAACCTTTCCCCGGCAAGCACTATATGTTTGGACACTTGGCACCAGCACTTTATTACATGCGTTCCAGTACCGCTCAGCCTGCTGCTCCTGCATGAACACTTATGTTGTTTTCACTGTATATGTGTTTTCTATCACCTATGTGTATAGTTTTGTAGCCTTCTGGCACTAGCAGCGTTAGCTGTCTTATTCACCTAGCACTTATTACATAGTTACATAGTTAGTCAGGTTGAAAAAAGACACAAGTCCATCCAGTTCAACCACAAAAAAAATAAACAAACAAAATAAAAAACACAGTACAATCCCATACACCCAACTCCATACCCACAGTTGATCCAGAGGAAGGCAAAAAAAAACCCCAGCAGAGCATGATCCAATTTGCTACAGCAGGGGAAAAAAATTCCTTCCTGATCCCCCGAGAGGCAATCGGATTTACCCCGGATTAACTTTACCTACAAATCTTAGTACTCAGTTATATTCTGTACATTTAGGAAAGAATCCAGGCCTTTCTTAAAGCAATCTACTGAGCTGGCCAGAACCACCTCTGGAGGGAGTCTGTTCCACATTTTCACAGCTCTTACTGTGAAAAAACCTTTCCGTATTTGGAGGTGAAATCTCTTTTCCTCTAGACGTAGAGAGTGCCCCCTTGTCCTCAGTGTTGACCGTAAAGTGAATAACTCAACACCAAGTTCACTGTATGGACCTCTTATATATTTGAACATGTTGATCATATCCCCCCTAATTCTCCTTCTCAAGAGTGAATAAATTCAGTTCTTCTAATCTTTCCTCATAGCTGAGCTCCTCCATGCCTCTTATCAGTTTGGTTGCCCTTCTCTGCACTTTCTCCAGTTCTCCAATATCCTTTTTGAGAACTGGGGCCCAAAACTGAACTGCATATTCCAGATGAGGTCTTTATTGTGTTCACCTTGGATTTGTTACTATGCATCACTGAAGTCGTGTACTGTTACACTGTTTAGATGCACTTATCTTTGATCTAGCACTGTATTTATGAGATTTATATCATTATTTCTTATCCCTACAGCGCAGCACTATTTTTTATTCATAGTTAGTGGAATCAAATTGATGTTCGCTTTCATCCTAAGTAAGGAGAGAATCTAAATGAACAGAAGGAAAAGTTTTTCCTTTAATGAGCAAATGTCTAACAGCGAATGTGGCTTTCATTCAGTAAAGTCGATTCATTCCAAAATCCAATGTTAAAAGTAAGAACATTTTTAAGTATTTTAAAGCAACATTTGTCAAGCCGTTGAATGTACTGTACTGAGAATTTTTCATGCATATAGAGTAGTGCCTTGTACATGTCTGGCAGATTTTTTTCTTCTGATATTTTGACCGTGTGCCCCATCGGAAATTCCAATGGACTTAGAAAGAGAACATGTTCTCTTTTTTTCAAATGAAGAAAATTTCTATCGGAAATTACGTTCGTCTGTATGGAACTCTGACGGAGAAAAAAACACACATGCTCTGAATCAAGTCAACGCATGCTCAGAAGCATTGAACTTCATTTCCCCCCTGCTCGTCGTGTTGTTGTACGTCACCGCATTATGGACGGTCGGAATTTGGTGTGACAGTGTGTATGCAAGACAGCTTGAATGGAATGTCGTCAGAAAAATCAGTCATAGTTTATCCCGACGGAAATTCGGATCGTGTGTACGGGGCATAAGGGAGGCATAAGGGAGATAAGGGAGAGTCAATATCCCTGACAGATTTTTTTATTTCCGACATATTTGTCCCATTGCGGAGATTTCCCTTTACTTCCTGGCCCATAGCCAAACAGGAAATGAGAGGAAATCCCTGCAAATTAAGGGAATTCCTTGGAGATTCCCCAGGTCACCAGAACTAGTGTCCCCATTGGAATACTTTCCCTCTATTACTTTTCTGGGGACAGCTCAAAATTTGGAATTTTCTTTCACTTTCACTGATAATGGTAAACAGGACAAATATAAAGAGTGAATCTCCCCAATTGGGACACAGACAGCAATAAAAACTGACAAGCGTTCTATTCCCTCACCACTCTATCCAAAGCTAAAAGAAAAGTTTTGCCTTTAGTTATACTTTAAGACATGGTTTTCCTCAACTTAGATAGATCTCCTTTTACGCCTCCCCTATCCATCGCCGCCACCCCCCCATTCATGCGTCCGATCCCTTTCAGGATGCCGGGCGCATGAATTCCAATGCAGAGTGGGTGGTTCTTGTAAGCACGATTAGAGCCAGGGGTTTTGAAGCCTATTAGAGCCAGAGGCTCTAATAGGCTTCAAAACAGGGTGGGCTTGGGGCGCTGAGAATGCGTGTGTAAGAATAGGGAATGAATATTCCCTATTCTCACACTGAATCAGGCGAATCAGGAAGTGCAAGTTTGAGACCCATTTGCCAATTGGCTGAAAGGAGAAGCATTCTGATTGGCCGCTGAGGAGGAGGTAGGGGACGGAAGCTACCAAGCAGGGGAAGGAGAAGTTGCTTGTGATGCACGTGGAGGCGAGCCGGGGAAGCCGCCAATGATTGCCCGCCATGGATGGGGTAAGTGCACCGACCGACCTGACTTGACCCAACGGAGAGATGGCGCATTGTTTGCTGCCTCCCCCACCAGCCGCCAATGTTTAACCTATTGCTTGCAAACACATCAGGATCCTCTGTGCTAAAGACTGACGATTGCTGCACCAAAAGGTAAAAGCTGTGTATTGTTTCACGCCAGTTTAGCAATAGACAGGATAAAAGGTATAGACCTTGAATGAAGAGGCAACCACATGAATGTGCCGAGACTTGTCCCCAATGTGAGAAGACCAGTGATAGGTCATTTAGAATCCTTCTCTCTTCATGTAAAACTCTCTGTTAGATTAAATTGCTTCTTGTGACTCAAAAGATGGAAGAGACGTTACAAGAGCAACTTCAGTGTAATGATTTCTTGTCTACAGTGGGATCTCTCATATGCAATTACAGCAATGACTACTTATCACATGAATTTCCATTCACAGCACTGACGCCAATCTGCGCAATGGAAAGATCATAATTGAACACTGTATGGGATTTAGTCACACATTCCTGCATATTCCAAGAAAAGAACATTGCAACAAGGTCTAAGGAAGGTTGGCCAACCTTGTATAGGGAGGACAATCCTAGGATACCTGAATTTAAGTAATTAGGTGTATGCAGCAACCCCATACATTTATATGAATCTTCTACTGCAGTCCATCCAATGTTGATATTTTATTTTTTGGTAGATGGGCAGCAGGTTCAATCAACCCCCCCCCCCCCCCCCCAGTTTCTCATATTTCTTTGAGACTATGAAGATCTGGGTTCAAACCTCTAACTGCTAGACGCGTTTAGGCGTGGTTGAGTGTTAATGTATTCCAATGGGCAAAATAAATTAATGCTCAAATGCTTGACACACCTAAACGCATCTAAACGCACGTAAAATACCAAGCTTTAGGCGCATTTTTAAGAAGCTTTTCAAGTTCTGACGTTCAAAGGAGAAAAGCAATGCATAAGGCCTTTGCCTCTGAAAAGTGTGATTTATGTAGATTTATCCAATCCCCCTTAAGGCTACGTTCACACCGGTGTTTAGGGCCAATGCAAATAGCAGTGGCAGGAATCAGAGATTCCTGCTGCGGCTCTCAGCAGGTAGGTGCAACTGCCGACCCTGTTCATTATAATGACAGATCGCAGTCAGCCGCAGCTACTTGCAGCTCTCTGCACAGCCAGCAATTACCTGCGGTGATCAGTGCTGGATGCAGGATCTGCTACTACAATTCGCACCGGCCTTAATCGCCAGTGTGCATGTAGCCTAAACCTACCTGTTGTGACAACTGTTGCTGGATACAGGTGTTCATGCTATCACTTACCATAACTGAGCACCACCCCACATTTTAAATTGCTGCATCATACTGGACGGCAAGGAGCTTGTAGTGACACTAAACTCTGGTTCTCTTTAGGTTTGTATAGGTAAAGGGGTTGTAAAGGTTCATTTTTTCACCTTAATGCATTCTATGCATTAAGGTGAAAAAACATCAGAGGATTAGAGCCCCCCCCCCCCCCCGAGCCCCCGTTTACTTACCTGACCCCTCGACACACTATTTCTAAATAAAACAGATCTGTCTGGATTTGGGCTTTAAAAACTCTAATGCCGGGTACAGACGAGAGGATTTCCCCGGATTTGGATCCGATGGTACTCACCATCGGATCGAAATCCGCGCCGAAATCCCTTTGCGATGACGTGTCACGCCATCGACGTGCGCGACGCTGTCATATAAGGATACCCACGCATGCGTCGAATCATTACGACGCATGCGAGGGAGGGAATCGGACGGATCGATCCGGTGAGTCTGTACAGACCACCGGATCGATCCGCTGAAGCCGATTCCAGCGGATAGATTTCTTAGCATGCTAAGAAATTTTTATCTGCTGGAAATCGGTCGGGCAGAAAAAAATCCGCGGAAAAAGATCCGCTGGGATGTACACACCAGCGGATCTATCCGCTGGAACTGATCCGCAGATCAATTCCAGCGGATAGATCCTCTCGTGTGTACGGGGCCTAACAGATCTGTAACTGCTGGGGGTGAGGATACCCCCAGCAGCTCTCTTGTGCCCATTAGATGCCTGGTGGATGGAGTGTGGGCAGGCTTTCCTTTCAGGATCAAATGTATAGGAAACGTTCCTTTTTTTCTGACAAACTGTAGACCCCAAGCAGACGCCTATAACACCTCACACAGCATATTAATTGCTTAGTATTTTATTTATTATAATGTTCTTTTTATTTCATCTAACTTTTTGTTAGGGGAAAACTAAATCGGTTTAATCAGAGTTTAATAAACATCTCATTAACAACTCATCTTTTCTAATGAGCAGCGTTCACAATGCCTGAACCTCATTAGCACATCAATGGCTTGGATTCAACGCTGGAAATGCAGAAAACTGACGCAAAGCTATTAGGGAAGATTGTGCGAAATATAAAAATACAAAGAAAGAAAACTGAAAAGCAGAATAGTATTTTGTCTATTTTTGCCTGTGACTCTAAACCTGAAAATCATTTTCATCATGAAAAAAAAGGCCTTTGTCTTTCTTATGGGGTCTTTCCGTGGCAATCACAATAGAACCCTCCGACCAGAAACCGCGGTGTCACCCGCCAGGTCACTGGAGTTTGTGGTATATAATATTATCAAAAGGGAAATCAAACAGTGACACTTCTATATAGGAAGGACAATGCTATTCTGCACCAGTGGTGGCAACCTGTGGCTCTCTATCTATTGTCATTCTCCAAACAAGACTTGTCACGTAGAGACTCTTATGGTTTGATGTTTTACAGCTGCCGAGACTCTAAAAGCTGTTTAAAGAGAACCATCCACCAACAGGCAGGCAAGGATTTCAATATCTATACTTAAATCATTATCATTAATAAGGTTTACTTGTGATCTTTTTGTCTTTCAGATCCTATATTTAGCTTTACTTTGTGTACAAAAGACAGAGCAGAGAACCTCCACTGGACTGCATGTGGTGAACTGGTCCTTAAACTCTGTACACAACCCAGAAGCTCTGTAGCAGTATAATGCTGTCAATGTGTCAGGACCTGGATCGCCTGTTGATGGCACTATGATTCCCTGGGTGGAGGGTTGTAGTTTAAGTGTCCACCAGTGGGTGACTCCCAGCAGATCCCAGTATCCAGTCTCTACCTGATGGTGGCTGCTGGGCAGGTATTTATTTCCTCTTATGCTCTCTCCTTAGTGTTTTGCCTGCCAGCCCGATGCATGCTTGCTGTTTAAAGTGGTTGTAAACCCACTTTTTCACTTTTACCTACAGGTAAGCCTATAACAAGGCTTTACCTGTAGGTATAAAGAATATCTCCTAAACCTGTACGGTTTAGGAGTTATTCCCCTTGCAATGCGGGCGGCGCATGCACAGGGGGGAATCCACGGCGAAAGGACAGGCATCCGCCGGACCCTGCCGATTTTAAATCTCCCGTGCACACGCGCGGGAGTGACGTCATCGCCGCTCCAGCCAATCACAGCGCTGGAGCGGCGATAACCGGAAGACACGCCGGAGCAAGATGACATCCTGCTCGGCGTGGACCAGGTAAGTGGTGTTCACCTCGTTCCGAGGTAAGTATTTCATAATCGGCTAGTATGCGGTGCATATTAGCCAATTATGCCTTTTGCCTTGCAGGTTTGAAAAAAAAAAAAAAAAGTTTATGCGGTTTACAACCACTTTAATTGCAAAACAAAAGAACGGATTCTTTTGGATAACCGCACTCCGAATAAAAATTGCCTTTATTGCTTGCTGTTTAATCCTGGGCCTAATTCGCACCTGATCCCGCTCCTGCCTTGCACCTATTGTATACTCCTTGTTCCTGTTCCTAGTCTTGGTTCCACTTTCCTGACTGTTCTTTGCACCTCCAGTTTTTCCTGGATTTTCTGTGTTCCCCATTTTGTATTTATTGTACATAGTTAGCAAAGTTAGTTGTTGGTTAGGCTTTCTGTTACTTAGGTAGCTTGTTAGATATTTTGTCTATGAAGTTTAAAAATGTATGGTTCAGTACACTGGCAGAGGTTGGAGGTGGATGAGTCTCAATCTCAGCACAGCAGATAAGTGCAGCGGGGACTAGAGGAGTGGGGAGGGTGTTGGGAATTCATCCTTATTTTTTAGCAGTAGAATTACCGTACCTTTAAAAAAAGCATTTGCACATTTATAAAACAGAAGTATACTGTATATATATATATATATAACGGTAAAATGGTTTACAAAAGCATTAAAATAATTACACAGTAAATGATTTCTAGTTTCCAGAGCACCATGGTAAACTAAGGAGAAACCACAACATAGTTTGAGACAATTTGTCTGTTTGAAACTGTAGACTAAGTCCTCTGATAATGTACAAGTTATTGAGATGAGTCACTAAGCTTTTTTTAAAAAAAAAAAAAAACAGGCTTCTTTCATCAAAGAAACAATTAAGATACTTTAAAGTGGCCCTGTCATTTCCTAAAAAAATGTAATACTTGTTTCCTGTAATACAAAGTCATTGGCGTTTTATACTTCTGGTAGTGCTGGGTGCTTCTCCAACCCTTACATCACTGAGGCGCTGTTCAGATCTCCTGCAGTGGGAATGAGCACTCCCGCTTGCGTTTTTATAAGCACGATATATATGCGGTCTCGCGTGTCGCGCATAGGCCAGCCCATTCGCTCCAATAGGCTGTCCTATGGGTGTTTGTGAGCCATAAGAAGCTCCTGCTCCTTTTATTGACTACAAGCTTCACGATTTCCGCAGGATTTTGTTGTGCAAAATCGCACCACATTTAGGGGTGCCATTAAAAATGAATAGCACCCAAAATCGCGTTACGCGGTTTACTGCAGTTTAGAATCGCTGGTGGATTCCAAAACCCAAATCACCAGGTGGAAATGGGGCCTGAGCCCTGTAGTGACAAAGCGGTTGATTATTAAACATCAATGTGTGGTGGGGGTCACAGGCTTTTGACATTCCCGGAAGTAAACAACACTAAAAACTTTTTCAGGGGCTTCAGCTCTTTAGCAGTAAGAGACTCATGCTGACGGAGCGGTGAGTATAACCGCTCTTCTATTATGGGGAACAGCTATTTCAGTATTTTTGGGCAACTGACAGGGTCTCTTTAAAATTGTGAACATGTATCTAAAGCTGCAACTGGCTCAAGAGGAGAAGGCATACTGTTAAATTTCATATTTATAAAAAATAAAATAAAAACTTTTTTTTAAACATTTATTTTTATATTAATTGGCCATTATTTATTAGTCCTGGCCACAATAAACAAAAAACATATCTACAAAACCACTATACATGCCCTTACAGAGGAAAACAATTTTCCCCTTTACACATCGCAACCATGCATACATATTGTTTTGCATTTACCTGGTTTTTGGATTATTTACCTAGAGAATGTCTTTGAGGACATCACATCTAATCCGAAAGCACAGCTATCCCCAAACCCCTGAAGGTGGTATCAGGAAAACACTGAAGTCACTTCTTGTTAGTGCATAGAGCTCCTTAAACAAGCTACAACTCTCATCATGCGATGGAAATTGTAGATGGTGATGGGTGTGAATATAGGAGGGATTGTAGATAGGCTTTTGAACAATCCTTAGGTCTAGTAGAGGATGTTCAATTTGCAAAGTGGAAGTGGGGAAGCTGTTCTAACTTTTAATCATTTAATCATGTTTTAGTAAAATTCATTATATATAAAAAAAATCACTCGTGGTCTAAAGCCTCGTACACACGATCGGATTTTCCGACAACAAATGTGTGATGGAAGGGTTTTGTCGTAAAATAAATTATACCTTTTATCGCTGCCTTGAGATTAGCTATAAATGATGTACAAAAATCTTAAGGGTATCTACATACCAGGCAAGATGAATTCCAAATAACCAAATATAATACTTAAAACTCAGAACCTGGGGGGTCCACTGAGTGCATATGAAGCATAAACGCAAAATTTGGTATTGACTTACCTCATGGCAACATTGCTCCCATCAATAACAATGGGCCTTAGGTTATCGCAATCATCTATTACTTCCTGTTGAAAAGGAGATTCTGATCTTTGAGACTCAAAGGACGATGGTTCCCGTACATTTGTACTAACACTTCCATTTTGTTCACATTCACTCTTGCTACCAAGCTTGACAAGCTCCCCCAAAATGTCATTGATTAAAGCATTGGTTCCCAACTTGTTGAGGACAAGAAGAACTTGCTCCTCCGAGTATCCTAGCTTAAGTGCAAAGTCCAGTTTTGTTTGGTAGTCCTTCGACGCGTCAGGTAGGTTCTTGATCTCCTTAGCTCCTATCAGAACATCCTCATTTTTTAGGTCCTGTAGGATCTCATTCCTTTTCAGAATGTATGGCTCAATGCAAGGAGAGCGACAGAGCTGTCTGTGTGGTTTGGTTACCTGACAAGGTTCGGCTACGAGTCTCCCCGACAACTCCAACTCGTTGTCAGAATTTGTGCTTTCTTCTGAGTCACCGCTGGTGCTGCAGGTCTCCTCGGAGGTATCTTTGTCCAAATCATCCTTTCTGGAATTGATTTTATCCATGGTGGGTTTCCGCAGGATAGTCCACGGTACAATTGCACCTAAAGTGGAATTACTGCTCTCTGCGTAAAGATGGCCGAAGCTGTGCCCGAAATCATCCTTTAAGCCCATGAAGCCGGTACATGTGTCCGATTCCACCTTTCTAAAGCCTTGATAGTACGACCTGAACTCCTGAAAAATAGAAAAAAGTCACAATAATGACCATGTTGATACCTGCAAAGTGTAGACAATAATAAAAAGATGTTTCCGTCATCATGATAGAAGGCTTTCTACAAGGCAACTATTTTGGCAACCACAAAGGCCCCAGGTAAAATGTATGTTTGTTTCTCTCCTCCTAGCAGTCTGCCCCCCTGTTCCTTAAAGAGTCATTATCACCTGTCCATTCAGGGCAGAGTAACAAGGACTACCAATAGCCCCTCCAAGAAAGGCATATTCACCCATTTATACTTCCTCACTACAAGTAAGCTCTGGTGTCAGATGGTTTTTAAGATGTACTCAGTGGATGACATCACTACCCCTATGTGATAGAGTTCAGACCTGATGAGTGAATGCTCAGACCTAAGTACCGATGCATGGGGGACGTCACATACTCCTTAATACCCCAAAGCAACACCCTGTTACAGCAACCGATCAAGGGCTGTGCTGGAGCAAAAGGCAGCATGGGAACCTGCATCAGTGAATTTGCTGAGGGTAGGCAACCAAAAAGCATGTTCACTCTGCCCTGAATCGGCAAAGTGATGCCCTGTACACACGATCAGTTTTTCCGTCGGAATAAACTCGGATGGTTTTTCCGACGGAATTCTGCTCAAGCTGTCTTTGTCACACCAAATTCCGACCGTCAAGAAGGCGGTGATGAACAACACTACGACGAGCCGAGAAAAATGAAGTTCAATGCTTCTGAGCATGCGTCGACTTGATTCTGAGCATGCATGGTTTTTAGTGAGTCGAATTCCATACAGAGGAACGGGATTTTTTTCCCGTCGGAAAAATAGAGAACATGTTCTCTAAGTCCGTCGGAATTTCGGACGAAAAAAGTCAGATTGGGCATACACAAGTTCGAAATATCCGATAAAAAGCTCCCATCTGACTTTTTCCATCGGAAATTCCGACCGTGTGTGCAGGGCATAACAGTGTCTATTTAAACAAAACCTACTCTATGAATATGAAGGCCACCATTGCTGACCTCTCCTCTGTTAAATGATAGCTGTCATGCTAAGCCAATGGCTTAAATGCTTGCATGATTTAGAGAAAGCACACATCAGGGGTATACTCTGACTTTCTAATCTGAATGCTTGTTTCAGGTCAGTAGTATTAAAGGATGAGTAGGGCCAGAGATTTTGTGGCCCTACTTCTCAGGAGTGCAGTTCATTCCGCACTCCTGTGACCTGTTTTCAGCCAACAGCGGGCTAAAGTCCTCTGCTGGCTGCTGTCACTCAGCCGGTCCAGGCTCTGGATCTATCCCAACTTTACAATCAGGATTCACCCAGAAGCCTGGACTGGCAGCGGGCTGAATCTCTCGGCGAGTTGCTGGAAGACTGAGCCAGATGCTCCCATACCCTCCACAGCCCAGCGCTCCAGTGAGCACTGGAGGGGCAAAGCAAAGAGCCGGTCACTAACAGTCTTTGCTCTCTGCTCAGAGCTGAGGGGGTGAACTAAGAAATCAGCTGTGTTTGGTGGCTCAGTTCTCAATGTAGAGGAGACAGGGGACAGATGAAGCATCGGATCCATGCTGCATCTACCTAGGTGAGTATGGATGCTTGTTTTTTTGAAACCCGAGCTTCTCTTTTAAAGCCAGATTCTGTCAGGAATTTTCAGGGGGAGGTTAGCAATGGTAGCTGCCATAATTCTTTCCGTACACCTTTAAAGGGTCACCCAAAATTGTTATTTCAGTATTTGGTAGGTGTCAGAAAACTGAACCACCTGTCACTTTCTCATGCTTCATGGGACTTTACTAGAGAAATTTATGTGCTTAAAGAGGAATTTCCTTGCCCCATACTCACCTGCCCATTGGATTGTCCTGCTGGGACGTGCCAGCCCAAGTCCTGGCATTTCTCAGTGATTGTGAGCCAGTTGTTTCTTCAGGTTCATGCAGCCAGCCTATGTTGACGTGCGCTAGCTCCTCCCTATGGCCGCTGTGTGTCATAATCCTGCAACCTCTTGGGATAGAGTATGTGATATCCCAGGAGGCTGTGGGAGCAGGGGCACATTATTCTCACCTAGGCTGGGGTGGGATCAGAGAAAAAAAATGTTGTTTTAGATTGTGGAAGTCAGTGGAAGTGTAGGGAGTTTATATGCCTCACTGGAGTGAAAGTCCGCTTTAAGTTCCTACAGCCATAATATAATTTATTCATGAAATTACTCTTTAAGAATGATGAGTGGAGAGATACATATTTATAACACAAAGATTTTTTTAGACAACACTTGTCTGCTCGGTGACAGGGATCACTGATGTAACAGCTTTCTTGCCCCTTTACCATGACCTATAATTGCCATCTGTCCCCAGTTTTCATGTTGAAAGCCTCAAATTTATGTCCCTGTAAATGCCCCCAGGTTTTCATAGCTAACCATTAATCGTTCTATGACCCAATTTATATGCGCATTTGATTCATTTATTATCATGATCATTTTTTAATCATGAGTAACATCATAAATATCAAAAGCACTTATATTCCAATGTAAAATCTTGGTGAAAACTAATTCAACACTACCTACTATACCAAAGGCATTTGCTGGTCACAAATCAGGACACCGCGGTGCAGTAATTCAAGCAGTAAGTTGGTCTCTTTCGCCTAGCTTGGCACTAGCTGTCTCTACATTTTCCTACTACCCATAGCAGGTCGCAGCTTGTACCCCTCGGCTTGGGGGAAACAGTAGCAAGCTTATTGCATTCTTTTCCTGCGGGGGCAGTGTTCCTTGTTGTAATCTGTCATCTGTGCCGGACAACACCGCTTAGGACATTTGATGTTGACAACATTTTGAACACAGAATTTATAAAATAATTTTCTCTTTGTGATAAAAGAGCAATGACAGAAAAGCAGCTTTGAAATTATTTGTTGACCTTACTGAACTGTTTTGATATATTCTGGAAATAACATTTTATGTAGTTATTCAAAGCAGTAATAAACCCGAAACAAAACATTTATTATATGTGTGTGCAGCACAGTGGCTAAGTGGTTAAAACTTCTTCCTGGCAGCACTAGAGTTGTCGGTTTGAATCCCAACCATGGCACTACCTGCCTGGCATTTGCATGTTCTCCCTGTGCCTGTGTGGGTTTCCTCTAGGTACTCCGGTTTCCTCCTACACTCCAAACACATGCAGTTATGTAATTGGCTCCTGTCTAAATTTGCCCTAGTATGTATATTAAGTGCCTTAGGGCCAGATTCACATAGAATTACGTCACTCCATGGCGGCGTAACGTATCCCATTTACGTTACACCGCCGCAGGTTTACAGCGTAAGTGCCTGATTCTCAAAACTCTTACCTGTAAACTTGCGGCGGTGTAACGTAAATCCGTTCGGCGCAAGGCCGCCTAATTCAAATGGGGCGGGCACCATTTAAATTAGGCACGTTCCCGCGCCGAACGTACTGCGCATGCTCCGTCGGGTAAATTACCCGACGTGCATTGCGCTAAATGACGTCGCACGGATGTCATTTGTTTAGACGTTAACGTAAATGCTGTCCAGCGCCATTCACGGACGACTTACGCAAACAGCGTGATTTTTTAAATTTCGACGCGAGAACGACGGCCATACTTAACATGGCTTAGAACACCTAGGGCTCAGCCCTAATTTTACGCGGCGTAACTCGACGAAAACTACGTAAAGTTAGATCGACGGGCAGCGCGCACGTTCAGGGATCGCCGTAACTAGTTATTTGCATATTCTACGCCGACCGCAATGGCCTCGCCACCTAGCGGCCGGCATAGAATTGCATCCTTAAGATCCGACAGTGTAAGTCAATTACACCTGTTGGATCTTAGGGCTAGCTATGCGTAACTGATTCTATGAATCAGCCGCATAGTTAGGACGGGCGGATCACAGAGATACGACGGCGTATCAGGAGATACACCGTCGTATCTCTTCTGTGAATCTGGCCCTTAGATTGTAAGCTTTTTGAGGGTGAATATACAATATATATATGTACAATGCTGCATAAGTTGACAACACTATATAAGTACCTGTCATAAATAAAAATGATATTGCAGTTTGCCAGTTCATTGATGTGGTGGCTGCATTAGATTTCTTTTTAGGGCTTTGTAATATTGTCACCTTGTGATCCAATCTGTTGTTTTTCAAAAGAACAAGTAGCCCTTTAACAGTTACAAGGTTGAGATAAATCATTTACAGGGGTGCTTACAATGATCAGCTTTTATTTATGTTAAACCGCTATCCCAAATGCAAAAAAACGTTGTAATTGCTTATAATGTGTTAGCTGGGTATCTAAATCTGCTAGTACATCTAATACTCTCTCCCCCCTCAAAATAACAATGTTACTGTTCAAAGGTGCTCCTGTTCTCCTCCATCCAGAGTGGGCACTCTAATACAGGAGGTGTGATGCTGGTCAGATGACCAGGTGAAAACAGAGGGAGAAAAAACTAAAAAAATAAAGAATTGCAACCACCATCTAATTTTTGTTTCCAGGTTTAATACTGCTTTAAAGTGGTAAACGGCATTGTGTAAGAATGTAATAACCCAATACAATCAGAAGACGTGTTTTAATGATCTAAGCCAAAATATGATAGGCTGCTCAATTTCTGAAAATAGTAGATGCCCAACTGTCTCCGGCGTTATTTGTTCTTGAGTTATTGAACAAGTTTGCAGGAAGTAAAGTAAAAGTTCTAATCTGCAGCTCTTAAGCTTCAATATTCATCTTCATTTAGAAGCTGTCTCCCACAGTAGAAGAAAAGAAGGCTGGACTATGCAATTTCTTTATTCAAGTGCTGTATACAAAGGTGAACTACAGGTATCAGCTTACATGTTTCAAGGTCGGGTGCTTACTCATAGCTGATATGTAATATTCATCTTCATTTAGAAGCTGTCTCATACAGTACCTCTTTTTGGCCACAAGATGCCCTCAGTCTTCCGGGTTGAATGACACTTCGGTACCCAACAAGGAAGACTAGAGAAAGACTGTGAGTGCAGGTCGTCATAGCCCCACCCCCTGAGCCCAGTGCCCTGCACTCACGGTATATTTATAGAAGAAGACAGAGGATCCATAAAATCATGTGTCAAAAAACATCAGAAAATGGTAAGTAAAAGAAAAGGCATTAAATACCCCTGTATGACATGAGGCCACAGCGTGGTCATCCAGTTCTGGGAGGGATCCATAGACATCCTCCCAGAACCCCGCGTCCTGCCAGCCTCCTGCGGTGTGCATCGTGAGCGCTCTGTGACCGATGTGTCCTTTGGAGACAGCCGATCCCAGATCGAGGTAAAGGGCCACAGCTGATCACATGTAAACAGACTTGCCCGATATCGGCAGTCCTGTTCTCCCACACTGTGTCTGTAGGAGGAAAGGAGACCCGGTAACCGGCAAGCTTGTCAGCACATAGTTTACACTGATAAAGTGGTCTGTGATTATCAGTGCCCAGATTATCAGTGCAGCCTATCAGTGTCTATTCGTGCCACCTATTAGTGTCTCCTCATCAGTGCTGCCTATCAGTACCCATCAGTGCCACCTATTAGTGTCTCCTCATCAGTGCTGCCTATCAGTGCTGTTGATCAGTGCCACCTAATCAGTGCCTATCAGTACAGCCTATCAGTGCCTATCAGTGCTGCCTCATCAGCACACCAAAAGAAATCCCTATCTCAAAAAATGATAACAATTTAATTTGGGTACAGTGTTGCATGACCATGCAATAGTCATTCAAAGTGTGACAGTGCTGAAAGCTGAACTTCTAGGCAGGAAGGAGTGAAAGAGCCCGGTATTGAAGCGGTTAAAGTGTCTGTTTTCCTTTTTCTTTAAAAAAAACAGAAAATAGTTAATACATACCTGCTCTGCTACCGGGACCACCAACCATCGCTCTCTTGGACCGCTGGGCTTGCTAAAGGATTATCCGCAGCTGATACTTCTGAGAGTGTTCTTTGCCTGCTTACCCTCTGCGTGTTTTTATTCCATTCCACAGCCCCTCCATCCTTACAGGAGGCAATAGTGACATAGGGACTGGTGGAAGGTACCATAGGGGGGGGGGGGGCATCCAAAAGTATATAATTTTTTTACAAAGCACCCCTCCAATGGATCAGTGAGACAACCAGGCATTCAGAAAGATAGTTTGGCATTGATAGCCATATCCCCTTAGAATAGTTTCCTTTTAGTTCTAGAGATATTTGCTACTTTTTATACAATATTGTTTTTTCAATGAGGTCCTCCAATGTGCCTTTGGACCCTGAGGATCTCCAATAGATCTCTGACAGCCCTATTGTCTACAAACTGGCAAGAGCAGATGTCTCTGCCTGCCCCCCTTTCAGAGGTCCTTGTAGACTATGTAGTCTTTTCACCAACCCCCAACTACACAGGAACAGCACTGCTACATTTTCATTCTTCAAGGCTTCCCATTTATAAAGCACAGAAACGACCCGCCAAAATAACAACTGAAAAACCTGTTCAATAAAGCAGAATAAAAATTCCAGGAAGCCATAAAATATACAAAAATGATATATAAAGACCACAGTAAAGACTGTTGTATGATTGTAAGCACAGCTTTGAATAAAACAAGCATCTAAGTGTAATAGGCTAAGGACATTTTCTAATCAAATTTAAATGTATCAATATATCTGTGTATTCATGAATCTAGATAAGGGATGTGGATGGAATGCACGGGCTGTGATATATCACAACATGCTTAATATACTTCACTTCACCACCCCTAACTTTTCTGACCTCAATAACTGATTTTAATAAGATTTAATGATCGGCATACAATCAGATTTTACAATTCAGCCTATAATTTGGTTCCTTGGATAAGGATCTTTGCATTAATAACATGATATACAAGTAGGAACTATGCTCAAGTCAACCAGGAGGATTTGCAAAGCAAGATACTGACACATTCAGGTGCCTATCCACTTCAATTCCAGGCAATCGATTGATTTTTGGCTTTATTTCTTACATTTTTTTGCTTTATTTCTTTTTTTTTTTTGCTTTATTTCTGGATGCAGCACCTATTCCTGCAATTCTGGGCAGTTGACTAAAAGGGTTTTTCCTCTATTTGCATCAGATTCATCAAAGTTCTTCAAGCTATAAATCGCCCTCATAAAATGTATGAGCGTTATTGTTTTATTTTACTCTTTTATTTCAGTCTCACAATCAGGCACTTACTACCTTCTGATAACTTTAAGTGACCATCAATCACTTGAAAAACTCTATACAGTAATGTGACCAGATTTTTAAAATGGGACATCTTTTTTTTTTTACTAGTAATGGCAGCAATCAGTAACTCTCTGTCCGCCTCCGCCGCCGGACTTGGGCCGGGGACAGTGTCCTCAATCCGGGGACTGTTCATGGAAACCGAGGAGGTCTGGTCACCCTACTATACAGAGGTTCTTGCAAAAGAAGAGCTAATATACCTACCTTTCTCCAGCGGCCTGTGTATTCCACCATGAATCTATTCTAGTGCTACAGCCTTCATCAAGCTTTTCTTTATATAACACTTTTTCAGAGTGTGTGCCACCTTTCACATGCACATTTTTATGTGCCTTCCATACCAAAAACACAATGGGGGTTATTTACGAAAGGCAAATCCACTTTGCACTACAAGTGCAAACTACAAGTGCAAAATGCATTTGAAATTGCACTGAAAGTGCACTTGGAAGTGCAGTCGCTGTAGATCCGAGGGGGACATGCAAGAAAAAATACAAAACAGCATTTTAGCTTGCACATGATTGGATGATAAAATCAGCCGAGCTTCCCCTCATTTCAGATCTACCAAATCAGATTTACAGCGACTGCACTACCAGTGCAATTTCAAGTGGATTTGCCTTTTCGTAAATAACCCCCAATATCTCATTGTTTCTTAGATTACCTATTATATCCTCCTTACTATGGACCACTAACAAACTGGCCTTGCTGTAATTCATCCCGTCGATTTGATCCACGTCTTTTTCTAGATCCTCAATAGCTATTCCCATGTACATTCACCGGCCACTTTATTAGGTACACCTGTTCAATTGCTTGGTAACACAAATTGTTAACCAGCCAATCATATGGCAGCAGCTCAATGCATTTAGGCATCTAGACGTAGGGAAGACTTGTTGAAGTTTAAACCGTGTATCAAGAATGGGGAAGAAAGTGAATTTAAGTGACTTTGAACATGGCATTGTTCTTGGTGCCAGACGAGCTGGTCTGAGTATTTAAAAAACTGCTGATTTACTGGGATTTTCACGCACAACCATCTCTAGGGCTTACATAGAATGGTCCAGAAAATATCCAGTGAGCGGAAGTTGTGTGGAGGAAAATGCCTTGTTGATGTCGGAGGAGAATGGGCAGACTGGTTCAAGAAGATAGAAAGGCAATAGTAACTCAAATAAGCACTCGTTACAACCAAGGTATGCAGAATACCATCTCTGAATGCACAACACATCGATCCTTGAAACAGATGGGCCACAGCAGCAGAGGATCACACTGGGTGCCACTCCTGTCAGCTAAAACAAGAAAATTAGGCTACAATTCGCACAAGCTCACCAAAACTGGACAATAGAAGACTGGAAAAACTCTGCCTGGTCTGATGAGTCTCAATTTCAACTGCAACATTCACACGGTAGGGTCAGAATTTGTCGTAAACAACATAAAAACATGGATCCATCCTTCCTTGTATGAATAGTTCTGGCTAGTGGTGGTGGTGTAATAGTGTGGGGGATATTTTCTTGGCACACTTTGGGCCCCTTAGTACCAATTGAACATCATTTAAACGTCATGTCTTACCTGAGTATTGTTGCTGACATGTCCATTCCTTTATGACTACAGTGTACCCATCTTCTGATGGCTCCTCCCAGCAGGATAATGCATCATATCACAAAGCTCAAATAATCTTACCACTGGTTTCTTAAACATGACAATGAGGTCACTGTACTCCAATGGCTTCCACAGTCACCAGATCTCAATCCAATGTAGCACCTTTGGGATGTGGTGGATTTGCATCATGGATGTGCCGCCGACAAATCTGCAGCAACTGCGTGATGCTATCATGTCAATATGGACCAAAATCTCTGAGGAACGTTTCCAACACCTTGTTGAATCTATGTCACTAAGAATTAAGGCAATTCTGAAGGCAAAAGGGGATCCAACCCGGTACTAGCAAGGTATACCTAATAAAGTTGCTGGTAAGTGTATATTCCTCAGTATCATCCAGTTTAACAGAGAATTTCTGGTTAAAACCAGCATTTAGTTAATTTCCATATACCATCCCAAGCACCTGCTCTCCTGCATTCTAGACACATTTCATACTGTGACATTTAGCCTCTCTCCCTGTCTGGAAATCATTCCATATGCCATTTAGCAATCTCCAAACTAAGAAATCTTTTAACAGCACCCTTAATAGTCCTCTAATTCACATAGTATCCTCTTCTGTCACTGATCCAGCTCGGCCCCCATTGCCACTGTCACCTTATATCCAGCTTACTCATTCCCCCACATCTAGCTCTTTATCTCTCTAGATTGTAAAGGACTCCCTCCTGCTGTATCCTAATACTATAAGTTATAAATATATCATTTTTTTTACTGTACATAGAAATATCGAATAGTAATGCTAGAAAGCTGATTATTTGAATCATAAAATCTTCCCCATTTATTTTTTTTTATATATGTTTTGTATTTTCTTCTCAGCATAGATCTAAATTTGTCTGTAGAATGTTTGAATGCACTTACAGTTGACTGAATCACTACCCCTACTGGAAGGCTGTTCCAAGAATCAACTTTTTTGGTATATAAATAATTTCTAAAATGAGTTTTGAACTTTCTCTTGCTAGTTTGGGGTCATGTTCCCATATTCTTGATTTTAGCTTTGTATTGTATCTAAGATCATGACTGTGCAATTGTCAGTTAAAATATTTTGTTTATTTTTATTATATGTATTACTAACCCTGGCAATGTGCAAGTATAGTATTATAAATTTAAATCTTTAAATACATAATAATAATAGTAGTAATATTAATCATAAGAATATATATTACATATACACATACAAAATCCTAAATCATTTCAGGGATACACCTTTACCTAATCCTGAAGGGGCAGATCCTCAAAGAAATTACGCCGGCGTATCTGTTGATACGCCGCGTAATTTCAAATTTTGCGCGTCGTATCTTTGTTTTGGTATCCACCAAACAACATACGATGGCATCTGTGTTAGATCCGACAGGCGTACGCCTTAGTACGCCGTCAGATCTAAGATGCAATTTTCCGGCGGCCGCTGGGTGGCGTTCACGTCGTAATCCGAGTCGAGTATACAAATTAGCTTTTTCTGACGATCCACGAACGTACGAGCGGCCGTCGCATTATTTTACGTCGTTTCCGTTCGGCTTTTTCCGGCGTATAGTTAAAGCTGCTATCTGGTGGCGTACTCAATGTTAAGTATGGCCGTCGTTCCCGCGTATAATTTAGAAAATTTGACGTCGTTTGCGTAAGTCGTCCGTGAATGGGGCTGGACGCCATTTACGTTCACAACGAAAACAAGGACGTCCTTGCGACGTCATTTGGAGCAATGCACCCTGGGAGTTTTGACGGACGGGGCAGGCACAGTTCGTTCGGCGCGGGGACGCGCTTCATTTAAATGAAACACGCCCCCTACTCGCCGCATTTGAATTCCGCGCCCTTACGCAGCGAGAGATACACTACGCCGCCGTAACTTACGGCACAAATTCTTTCAGGATTCAAAGATTTGCAAAGTAAGTTACAGCGGTGTAGAGTATCTCACATACGCTGCGCCCAGGCAAATGTATGTGGATCTGCCCCGAAAACTTTGAACTACTACTATTACTAATGACTGTGCATTTATAGTTTTACTATGACCCCACTGAGCACACCATGCCGTAGCTACTGACAAAGGTCACTTGGGAACTAAATCTAGATCAGGTCAGGCTGGGGACTGTGAAAACTAATTGCTTTAAATAACATTTTATAATTCTAATTATCAGACAGGCTTTTTCAATTATGGGGACCCTGAGAGGCAGCAGATTGTGAACACTTCCTTCGCTCAGGGTGGCAGTAGGAAGGCTGCAGATGGTAAGGATCCTGCACTTGTCATGATGACATTGGAATAGCAGACAGTAAGACCCCATTCACACCTAAGCGACAAAACGCCCGACGCGGGACGCTTCTGTCGCTAGAGGTGAGAATTCCCATTGCCGTCTATGGAGATGGTTCACATCTCATAGACGCGCAACGCCTGTCGCCTGAAAAAAAGTCCCGGACCCTTTTTTTCACGCGACAGGCGCGTTTTCCCATAGACAGCAATGGGAATACTTTAGAAAAAAAAAAAAAAAAAAAGAAACATTTGTAATCGCGGCAAATCTGCCGCTACACGCGTACGCGGCTGTCGCTTAGGTGTGAATGCAGCCTTACCCAGCTCTGCCTTTGTGTCTGACAAGCCTCTGATAACATGCAATCACTAGACAGCCACATTTCAGCGTCCACCTCCCTGTCTGTCTATGCAGCTGGGAGCATCCAGTTTTTTCTAAAGCTGGGCAATTTCCCATACATCAATTTATTCTTATAAAGAAAATGTACTGAAATAACTCTTGAATTTTATTTTTTTTATGAAATTTTCTCCTGAAAGCTTTAAAAAAAAAACAAAAAAAAACACACACACACTAAATGCATTCAATTTACATACAGTCTGTCCATCTGTCAGTTCAGCCATTCTGAATCTAGTCAAGAAAAGGTCATATATTATAAAACCCATCAGAAGGGGTTGGAGGCATTTCAGTGTTTATCGGAGGAAAAGGACTAAGAGAGTAATGCCCTGTACACACGAGCGGAATTTCTGTCTGAAAAAAGTTGGATGTTTTTTCCAATGGAATTCCGCTCAAGCTTGGCTTGCATACACACGGTCACACAAAAGTTCTCTAACCTTTCGAGCGTTAAGAACGCAGTGACGTACAACACTACAATGAGGTGAGAAAAAAAAGTTCAATACTTCCGAGCATGCGTCGAATTGTTTCCGAGCATACATGTTTTTTTTTCCATACAGAGAACCTGCTCTTAAACTTTTGCTGGCGGAAATTCCAACAGCAAAAGTCTGATGGAGCCTACACATGGTCGGAATTTCCGATGAAAAGCTCACATCAGACTTTTGCTGGCGGAAACTCTGCTCGTGTCTACGGGACATAAGAGTTTGTGTAAGATCTGTTTGAATTTTTACTTGCTGATAATGGGTCCAGATTTTTCTCGTTCCCACTTGCTCCAGATACAGGTTTCCACTATAGGCACCAAGTGTGCACCAGTTTATGTTTATTCTGAGTGACTGGGAATGGTAATGGTACATTTTTTTTAAGATGATGAACTTGGTTAATAACTGTGCCAGGTGCCCACCGAGCATAGATATATTGATGATTAGGAGACTTTTTTTGGACAGGAACAAATAAGAAATTTATGGATTTAATTAAGATTGTCAATGCTAATAATAAGAATTTAAATATAATATAGTTTTTTTATATTTTATTAATAAGTATTATTGAAGGGAAGGTTGTACCTTTATAATGTTACATGTATTTATCTATTTGTTTTTTTAATAATAATGGAATAATTGGTGTGCTTTTTTATATATCAATTTGAGTTTTTACTGCATCCTCCCCTATATGTGTACATTGGCCGGGATTGTGGGTTTGTGCTGTCTATGTCTGAGGCCCTGTACACACGATCAGTCTAAACCGATGAGAACGGACTGAAGTTCAGTTTCATCGGTCCAAACCGACCGTGTGTGGGCCCCATCAGTCAGTTATCCTTCGGTCCAAAAATGTAGAACTTGCTTTAAAATTGAACTGATGGACGCCTAACCGATAGGTCAAAACCGATGGGTAGTACGTAAAAGCATCAGTTCAAAACCCGCGCATGCTCAGAATCAAGTCGACGCATGCTTGGAAGCATTGAACTTTCAGCACGTCGTTGTGTTTTATGTCACCGCGTTGGACTCGATCGTTTTTTTAACTGATGGTGTGTAGGCACATCAGACCATCAGTCAGCTTCATCAGTTAAAAGATGAGAATGGTCCTTCAGTCCGTTCTCATCGGTTTAGACTGATCGTGTGTACATGGCCTCAGTGCCTCCAGATACGTATATATACCTATGTTTTCCTAACTTTTTACTATATGCATGGTAGGATTCTATCTGAAACAATGAAGTTAGTCACTGCCGGATGGGATGATACTGTCTAAGTAAATGTAGTTGCTTGGACTTGGAGACATTTTCTCACCAGATCAGTTTCTTTATATGATTACAGCTACACATAATAGCACTGGCAGGTTTCCTTCTAAGGAAAAGGACAGTGGCTGCCATATGGGACTGTACAGTTTGTCATGTCATGTGATGTTACCTTGTAACTGCCCTACAGTCTATGATATGGAGGATTCCAAGGTTTGTGTATATTTCACATTAGCATGTGTTCATTGCAAAGATACCACACAGGGAGATGGTTAAAAAACTCATTTGAAGCTGCCTGTAAGGGGATTGTTTAACTTTATATCAATGAAAAAGTCACAATTATATCCAATGTCTAGAGTGTAATCAGCAAACTTTTTGCATCTACACTATATTACAAAAAGTATTGAGACACCTGCCTTTACACACACATGAACTTTAATGGCATCCCAGTCTTAGTCTGTAGGGCTCAATATTGAGTTGACCCACCCTTTGCAGCTATAGCAGCTTCAACACTCATGGGAAGGCTGTCAACATATACAAATATAAATATTAACAATTATAAATTATAAAAGATAGCTAAAAAGATTAATGGTGTCTGTAGGAACTTATCTGAGAGGTAGGAGTTTGTTCATTGCTCAAGGAACCCCTGGAGGAACCCTAGGGTTCTATGGAATCCTGGTTGAGGAACTCTGCTTTAGATACTTTACTGTAATGAACTGGGTTTGTAACTCTGCGTAGTAATAATACTATTTACTTTAGGTGCAAGGTCCACTTTAAAGTGAATCTGTTGGTTTTTCCTGCCAAGGCAAAGCACAGGTATGTTTTACTTCTGTCAGCTAGATTAAAAAAAAAGAAAACAATCACCACATTCCCAATAACCACAAACAATGTTGTTCTTCCTTTGCAAAGTGCAGAACAGTTAAAAGCATGTTGAGGTAAACTGTACAACCTGTAGGAGAATCTAGTGGTTTCTGGTAAAAGAGCAGTAACGCATTAACAAAAATTTGAATGATCCCATCTTTCTACAGTTCACCATATTTCTTTGATACAAGGATTATAACACTAAAACCCTAAACTGTCCGCAGCTTTTCTTACCAATCACTTGCCCCCCTCTTTGATACACGGAGTGATTTGCAGGACGGAGGCATTTATTTCCTCCAGAGAGAATGCATAGCCTGCAGGCACTGCCTGACTGTACTCATACATTAAGTCCATATCTGTGCTCAAGGCTCCCGCTGCCTACCGCCAGCAACAGCTGTGATAAATAATGCATATGGGAGCATGCACGGGCAATTAAATGATGTGTAATCAGTGGAACGCACACAAAATCCATGACATAAAGAAGGGCGATGAAAACACAGCCACACACACGGCTTTACAAATTGAGCTGCTAATAAGGATGTGTTAATGTTATTAAAACATAAATACCAGCATTACATAACCGATATTCTAAATTAAAGTGACACTATAGGTTGCTTTTTTTTTTTTTTCAAATAACAAACATGTCATACTTACCTCAACTGTGCAGCTCGTTTTGCACAGTGTGGCCCCGAACACGGTTTTCTGGGGTCCCTCGGTGGCTCGCGCGACTCCTTCCCGCATCAGATAACCCCTCTGGGAAGCTCTCTCCCAAGGGAGTTACCTTGCGGCCGCGCTCCCGAGTCCTGCATTCGGCGTCCATAGCTGCTGAATGCAGTACTCGGCCCCACCCCCTTGCGCCCACGTCATTATATTTGATTGACAGCAGCGTGAGCCAATTTCTGCGCTGCTATCAATTTATCCAATGAAGAGCTGAGAACCCCTGGGCAAAGATCCAGCACGGTCTCGACGCAGGACTTTCCAGGGCTCAGGTAAGTAAAATGGGGGGTTGGGGGGCCGGTAATAGTCAGATGCATAGGACGCATTAAAGCGGTTCTCCACCCTAAAGTGATGATCGGAACTCTCCCCCCCTCCGGTGTCACATTTGACACCTTTCAGGGGGGAGGGGGGCAGGTATTTGCACCCACTTCCGGCCCGGCATTCACGGGCAAAAGACGGGCATTGCGTCACATCCTGTCGCCCCCCCGTTGTGTGCTGGGAACACTCGGCTCCCAGCACACAGCGGGAGCCAATCGGCGGGAGCGGCGCGACTCGCGCATGCGCCGTAGGGAACCGGGCAGTGAAGCCGCAGCGCTTCACTTCCTGGTTCCCTCAGCGTGGATGGAGGGGGGAGCAGCAGGGTGACGAGCGATCGCTCGTCATCTGCTGCGGACGGCGCTGGACTCCAGGACAGGTAAGTGTCCTAATATTAAAAGTCAGCAGCTGCAGTATTTGTAGCTGCTGGCTTTTAATATTTTTTTTTGGTGGAACATCCGCTTTAAGGTGAAAAAACAGGAGGATTTACAACACGTGTGAAGGTAAATATATATAAAGAATGAACCTGTTGCCGGGACTGAATGCTTTTGGTGGGCTCATGTGACAATATACCATTTATAGAAATGAAATGATTGCAGCAAATGACTAATAAGTTACATTGTGTCATCTGACACATTGAAATACATTTCACTCAATTTTGATTTCTGTCGGGCTGCTCTTTGGGGGTTGTGTTAATTTTTTTACTGACTGGCGCATAAGGATATTGGGTGAAAAATCAAACATGATTGCTTAGGTATATATCAACAGAAGCAATACATGGGCAGTTTTTATCCACCCAGAAATTTTTCATCATTTTCTGCTGGATGGTGGAATTTTTTGGGCATTAATAGATTTTTGAAGCTCTTTAGCTTATGATGAGGATACTGTATTTCTTTTGGATTTTCCTCAGGAATAAACCAATCTAAGGCCCCTTTCACACTTATACGACTTGTCCCATGATTTGTGATGGCAAAGTAGCATGACAAGTCGTTTCCCATGAATTCCAATGACAACCATTCGTATTAGTACGACTTCAAGTCCTTCCGACTTCAAAGTAGTCCCTGCACTACTTTGGTCCGATTTTGATGCCACTTACACAAACATTCCTTGAAATCGTAGCAAAACCGCGTCCGCGAAATCGCAGAAAAATCGTGCGACTTTGAAGTCGCAGTAGTGTGAAAGGGGCCTTTCTGTGGGCAGGATGATATGAAGGGGGGCACAGGACACTACAGGGGAGTTAATATGAAGAGGATAGAGGACACTACTGTGACACACTTTGGGTTTTATTTACTAAAACTGGAGTGCAAAATCTCGTGCAGTTCTGCATAGAAACCAATCGGTTTCCTTGTTTTTTTTGTCAAAGCTTAATTGAACAAGCGGAAGGTAACATTGGGAGCTTGGTCTTTTTTTTTTTTTAAAGGGTGCCGCCCCTCCCAGGCATCTCTGATCTTATCTACCCCTAATCTAGGGAGAGCATAGTATTAGATGTACTAGCAGATTTACATGGACTTGACTGACAAATTAACCACAGTTATCCTGACTGGGTGACATATGACATCCAGCAGGATGAGCCGCTCGTGCATGTCCCCGAGGGCGTGCAGTGTAGCGATCAGTAGTGTCGGTTATGATGTCGGCTGTTTACCATGTGATCAGCTGTATCCAATCGCAGTTGTTCACATCATAACCAGGAAGTGCCATTTACCAGCTTTTCCTCTATGCATGCTGAAAAGGCGTGGGTAGGAGAGCCGATCAGTGGCTCTCCCTACGGGGGGGCTTTGGGTTTGCACTGATAATCAGCACATAAATTATTAGTGCAGACCCATCAAGGATGCCCACCAGAGATGCCATTAGGGATGCCAATCAGTGCCATCTATCAGTGCCACTGATCAGTGCCGTCTATTAGTGCCCATCAGCGCCACCTATCAGTGCCCATCAGTCCTGCCTATCAGTGGAAATCAGTGCCGCATATCAGTGCCACCTATCAGTGCCTCATCGTCAGTGCCACCTCATCAATGCCTGTCAGTGCAGCCTCATCAGTGCCTGTCAGTGAAGGAGAAAACATACTTATTTACCAAATTTTATAACAGAAACAAAGAAAAACGTTATTTCTTTTTCTTCTTTCTTTTTTTATTTGTTTAGCAAAAAAATAAAAAACCCAGTGGTGATCAAATACTACCAAAAGAAAGCTCTATTTGTGGGAACAAATTATAAAAGTTTCATATGGGTAAAGTATTCCATGGTCGCGTAATCAAAATGCGTCATTCAAAATGCGACAGTGCTGAAAGCTGAAAATTGGCCTTAGTAGGAAGGGCATAAAAGTGCCCTGTATTGAAGTGGTTAAAGACGAGCTCCAGCCAACACTTTATAAGCAGCTATATAAAACAGTTCTTTCCTTTTGGGATATAAGTTTTAAAAAAGTAAATAAAAACTGGCCATTGCAATCACCCCAGTCATAAAGTGATAAAAGGTTTGTCTCAATGCTCTAACTGACACTTTGGACAGCTTTAAAAAAAAATTACTGGCGGGATCACAAGGTGAAAAATAAAAATCAATCTAATGCAGCTATCCCATCTAATGATTGGTAAGCTGCAATATAATACATTTTGTTTTTGGGTTTAATATTGCTTCAAGCTTCCTAGATAGCAATGCTAACTTGCCACAAATTTATAGCAGTGTTGAATTGTAAGTCTTGTTAACTTGCTGCACATTATCACTGACAAGTTGTACACTTGCAGAGTACTTGAAGCACAAGGTCTAGTTGACACTTTTCCAATTTGTAGCAAATTTGCGTTGCAAGTCTCTAGCAAGAGCAAAGTTGCAGTGGTGAGTCTACAGCAAGAGCTCTGCAAGTCTTCAGCAACAGTGACCCCTGTGGTGGGATGACTATATTGCACAACATAACTGAACCAGAACTTGCAGAATGTTTGCAAAGAAAGTTGATCTGGAGTCATGCAATGCGGACTTGCTGCAATTGTGCAACAAACTTGTGAAGCCTGGCAAGTCTAGCAATAGCTTAGCAGGTCAAGCTTGCAGCACAATTGCTTGTTATCTGGGTTATTAGCTGGCAAAGTTACACAAGTACGTTCAAAATATTTGTGTAGCTTCATTGCTCCCTGCGTACCACAGAACAAATTAAGATCTGACCTTGATCTGAAAGTTTTTGTGAACTCTCAAACATATTAATAAGTTTGGTTACCAGCCTTATTAATCCAGCATCCCGTCCTTTATACAAAAATCAGAGCGGAATATTCAATGCTGAATAAACTATTCATCACAGACTCTGTCAACTTATTCCCGGGACCCCTAACCAATTATGATAGCTTTTTAAGTTGGAGTGTGCTATGTTTTTTTTTAATAAAAATGCAGTTTTCATGTAAAAAAAAAGTATCTTAACAAGGAAATCCTGAAAGAACTGCGTTGCTAGGCAACCTGCTTGCAGTTGCTAGGATGCGACTCTTTTAACATGCCATCATGAATGCTATCACAGAGAAAGATTAACTTGGTATGAAGAAAAGCCTATGAAAGAAGCCGGGACACAAGTGCGTCTGGTTTACGCTCCCGGAACAATGGAGCTGCCAAACCAATCTGAAAGCAGCGACATCATTGTGCTGTAAGCCAGCCAATGTGCTTTGCCTTGAGGAAGTACGTTTAATAGGGGGGCAGTTTTTTTTTTTTTTTTTTTTTTTTTTATCTGCGCTGTAAAGTTAGGAACAACTTTTTATTTAGCCACGGTGCACAGCTCTGTAATAAAAGAGCAGCAGGCTAGTCATTCTGTAGAATAATCCACGTTTAAGCGTGATACCGGGTAATCTCATTACAAATCAGGAGAACGGGTGTCTGCAGAATGTAGCCTTGGAGAATGGAAAGGAAAGATGTCCGCGGGCCCATGTGCACCATTTATCAGCCACCTAAGAGGAAGACATTGCAAGTTTTTCTAAGCACATTTTCTGTTTATATTGCGTTGTGTATCAGCTGAAAGTTACAAATTAGGCTTTAGTGGAACTATAAGCTGGTCTAGTTCCATGGAAGGTCATATGAAGAGTTTTTTTTAATTTATTTTTTAAAAACTTTTTTTTTAATCTATTCAAGTATGTATTACTAAAGTGAATGTAAAGACAATTTTTTTTTCATTTAAAATAAAAAGAAGGGATCCTCACTCCTTGATTCCTCCTTATAACCCCTTCCTAGTATTAATAATAAAAAGAAAACACATTGGTGGTTATTTATGAAAGGCAAATCCACTTTGCACTACAAGTGCAGTCGCTGTAGATCTGAGGGGTTGATCTGAAATGAGGGGAAGCTCTGCTGATTTTATCATCCAATCATGTGCAAGCTAAAATGCTGTTATTTATTTTCCTTGCATGTCCCCCTCAGATCTACAGCGACTGCACTTGCCAAGTGGATTTGCCTTTCGTAAATAGAAAAGGGACAAAAACCCCACTGGGGAAAATACCCTTGATATGCCTTTTGTAAATAACCCCCATTGTGCGATATGTTGACATAGCTGTTTCTTCTTCATAAAAACCAAGACCTATAGCTAGATTCAGGTAGATGGGCGCATCTTTGAGGCGGCGTAGCGTATCGTATTTACGCTACGCCGCCGTAAGTCAGAGAGGCAAGTGCTGTATTCACAAAGCACTTGCCTCCTAAGTTACGGCGGCGTAAATGGGCCGGCCTAAGCGCGCCTAATTCAAATGAGGATGAGGGGGGCGTGTTTTATGTAAATTACTCGTGACTTGACGAGATTGACGTTTTTTACTAACGTCGAATGCGCCGTCCGTGGACATATCCCAGTGTGCATTGCTCCAAAGTACGCCGCAAGGACGTATTGGTTTCGACGTCAGCGTAAATTACGTCCAGCCCCATTCACGGACGACTTACGCAAACGACGTACGTTTTTAAAATTTACCCCGGGAATCGCCGTATCTTTACTGCGACGGGCAAGCGTACGTTCGTGAATCGGCGTATCTCGCTGATTTACGCATTCTAGGCGTAAATCAGCGTGCACGCCCTTAGACAGCTAAGATACGACAGCGCATGCCGTCGTATCTTAGCTAGGTTTAAGTGTATCTCAGTTTGAGCATACACTTAAACATACGACTGCTTAGATTCCGAGTTACGACGGTGTATCTACTGATACGCCGGCGTAACTCTTTGTGAATCTAGCCACTAGTCCACAATACTAGTGTACAGGTGCCACATGTGGTTTTAGACAGGCGGTGATATACACTCACCAGCCACTTTATTAGGTACGCCTTCCTAGTACCGGGTTGGACCCCGTTTTGCCTTCAGAACTGCCTTAATTCTTAATGGCATAGATTCAACAAGGTGTCGCAAATATTCCTCTGAGATTTTGGTCCATATTGACATGATAGCACCACACAGTTTTGTCGGCTGCATGATGCAAACCTCCCATTCCACCACACCCCATCCCATTGGATTGAGATCTGGTGACTGTGGAGGCCATTGGAGTACAGTGAATGTTCAAGAAACCAGTGGTGAGATGATTTGAGCTTTGTTACATGGTGCAATATCCTGCTGGAATTAGCCCATCAGCCCATCAGAAGATGGGTACACTGCAGTCATAAAGGGATGGACATGGTCAGCAGCGATACTCGTGGTGTTTAAAATAGAAAAAAACAAAAAAAGAGACGATTTGGGACTTTATAGGAAGCCAAGATACATGATATGGTAAAAAAGTAAAAATGTGATTACCTATTTATTAAGGTGCAAAAAAAAAAAGTAATTGCAATAAATAAATGCACAGACGTTGATTAATAAATATATTGCACCAGTAGCAAAAAATATACTGCAATCCATATATATATATATATATACACACAATGGGCTAGATTCAGGTAGAATCGTGCATTGTTACGTATTTACATATACATATCGTATTTACGCTACGCCGCCGTAAGTAAGTGAGGCAAGTGCTGTTTTACCTCCTAAGTTGCGGCGGCGTAGCGTAAATGTGGCCGGCGTAAGCGCGCCTAATTCAAATGAGGATGAGGGGGGCATGTTTTATGTAAATGGGTGGTGACCCGACGTGATTGATGTTTTTTTACGAACCGTCCGTGTACATATCCCAGTGTGCATTGCTCCAAAGTACGCCGCAAGGACGTATTGGTTTCGACGTGAACGTAAATTACGTCCAGCCCTGTTCACGGACGACTTACGCAAACGACGTAAAAATTTCAAAATTCGACGCAGGAACGACGTCCATACTTAACATTGCGTACGCCTCATAATAGCAGGAGCAACCTTACGCCGAAAAAGCCCAACGTAAACGACGTAACAAAATAGCGCCAGGCGTACGTACGTTTGTGAATCGGCGTATCTACCTAATTAACATATTCCTCACGTAAATCGACGGAAGCGCCCCTAGTGGCCAGCGTAAAATTGCACACAATTATACGCCGGCGTATTCAAGCTACGTCGGCGGAGGAAGCCTATTTTTTCAACGTATCTGCCTTTGAGAATCGGCGTAAAGATACGACGGCGCAGATTTGAAATTACGGCGGCGTATCTGGAGATACGCCGCCGTATGTTGTTGCTGAATCTAGCCCAATAGGTGTTAGGTGATATTATGAGCTTAATTTGTACTCCATGACATAATTGTTAGTATAGCAAAAACCATCATAGTAAGACAGATAGAAAGATATGTAAAAAAACAAAATTTGTAACATCACTGCATCCGACACGTGTCGTGGATTTGCTCCACTTCCTCAGGAGGGGATATATGACATGTATAAAAAAGCTCCAGGTTCAAACATGTGGTACTAGAGGGTAAGGGCCGCTGGTGGTGTCTGACCCGGGAGCTGTGAGATTACAGACCCGCGGAAACATGGGTGCACATAGACAAGTCCCCATGAGGATAAGAGTCTCCATGTAAAAATCTGGATTGGTGCAAGGTAGTATCTTCCAAGAAATTCTCCAAAGTGATTGCCTTATGTTGCCAGAAACAGCCATAATCCATGTGCGAGATACAAAAAATTCTGACAGGCCGTGGCATTTAAATGATGCTCAATTGTTACTAAGGGGCTCAAAGTGTGCCAATAATATATCCCTCATATCACTACACCACCACCAGCTTTAACTGTTCATACAAGGCAGGATGGATCCATGCTTTCATGTTGTTTATGCCAAATTCTGACTCTTCCATCTGAATGCCACAGTTGTAATCAAGACTCATCAGGCCATGCAAACTTTTTTTCGATCTTCTATTGTCTGATTTTGGTGAGCCTGTGCGAATTGTAGCCTCAGTTTCCTGTTCTTAGCTGATAGGAGTGGCACCCGGTGTGGTCTTCTGCTGCTGTAGCCCATCTGTTTCAAGGTTCGATGTGTTGTGCATTCAGAGATGGTATTCTGCATACTTTGGTTGTAACGAGTGGTCATTTGAGTTACTGTTGCCTTTCAATCATCTCTAACCAGTTTGCCCATTCTCCTCTGGCCTCTGACATCAACACGGCATTTTCCTCCACACAACTGGATATTTTCTCTTCTTTGGACCATTCTCTGTAAACCCGAATTGTTCCCAGCTATCTGTGTAGCCTATAGTAACCCTCCTCCCCATGTTATGGAAAAGAGAATAGGGGTCGGTTCTCTGTAGTCCTGTCCTAGGGTGACAACCCTGCTCTTCCTTACAGTGTGTGAGCGTTGTCACTCTAGGCCAGTGATGGCGAACCTTGGCACCCCAGATGTTTTAGAACTACATTTCCCATGATGCTCATGCACTCTGTAGTGTAACTGAGCATCATGGGAAATGTAGTTCCAAAACACCTGGGGTGCCAAGGTTCGCCATCACTGCTCTAGGCCATGGGTCTCCACACTTTCTAAACAAATTGCCTTTTACTGTCCTTCAGACTTTAGGGAGGCCGAACTGTGGCCATTGGAAGTAGAAATTGTTTTGGCGTCAGTGGGAGTAAACCATTCACCTTTGGTATTATAGAGAGGATTAGTGCCCTGTCGTTGGTGTCAGTGGGAGGAATAATGCCCCATCCTTGGCTGGTATCAGTTAAGGAATTAGTGTCCCATCATTGGTATCCGTGGGAGGAATAATGCCCCCATCATTGGTATCAGTGGGAGGAATAGTGCTCCATCATTGGTATCAGTGGGAGGAATAATGCCCCCATCATTGGTATCAGTGGGAGGAATAGTGCTCCATCATTGGTATCAGTGGGAGGAATAGTGCTCCATCATTGGTATCAGTGGGAGGAACAGTGCGCCATCATTGGTGTCAGTGGGCGGAATAGTGCCCCATCATTGGTATCAGTGGAAGGAATAGTGCTTCACCATTGGTATCAGTGGGAGGAATAGTGCTACATTGTTGGTGTCAGTGGGAGAAAAAGTACCCCATCATTGGTATCAGTGGGAGGAATAGTGCTACATTGTTGATGTCAGTGGGAGAAATAGTACCCCATCATTGGTATCAGTGGGAGAAATAGTACCCCATTGTTGATGTCAGTGGGCAAAATAGATCCCCATCGCTGGTGTCAGGATGATGAGTATTGCCCCATTGTTGATGTCAATGTGAGAAATAGTTCCCTCGATGATGATGTCACCGCCAAGACTTATGCTCCTTTGTTGGTGTCAGTGGAAGGAATAGTGGGCCAGATTCTCATAGAATGGCGTATCTTAGCGGCGGCGTAACGTATCCGATTTACGTTACGCCGCCGCAACTTACACGGGCAAGTGCTGTATTCTCAAAGCACTCGCTCTATAAGTCGCGGCGGCGTAGCGTAAATCGGCCAGCGTAAGCCCGCCTAATTCCAATGTGAGGGTGGGGCGTGTTTTATGTTAAACTACTGTGACCCGACGTGATTGACGTTTTTCACGAACAGCGCATGCGCCGTCCGTGGAAATCTCCCAGTGTGCATTGCTCCTAATACGCCGCAAGGACGTATTGGTTTTGACGTGGACGTAAATTACATCCAGCCCCATTCACGGACGAGTTACGCAAACGACGTAACTTTTTTAAATTTCGACGCGGGAACGACGGCCATACTTAACATTGGCTGCGCCTCATAGACCCAGGGGCAACTTTACGCCGGGAAAAGACTAACGTAAACGTCGTAACTTTACTGCGTCGGACGCGCGTACGTTCGGGAATTCGCGTATCTAGCTAATTTGCATAATCAACGCGGATTTCAACGGAAGCGCCACCTAGCGGGCCAAAAAAAAAATGCAGTTAAGATCCGACGGCGTAAGAGACTTCCGCCTGTCAGATCTAATGGAGATCTATGCGTAACTGATTCTAGGAATCAGGCGCATAGATACGACGGCTCAACTCAGAGATACGACGGCGTATGTCCTTTGTGAATCTGGGCCAGTGTCTTGTACCAGTGGGAGGATAAAGGCAAGGAAATGGCTGCATCCGGCCCCTGGGCCGCAGTTTGGAGACCACTACTCTGAGAGGCCATGAAGTTTGTTACAGGCAGGATTACCAAATCATTTTTTTTTTTTTAAAAAGCCCAAAAAAAAATAAAAAATTTAAAACAACCACCACATCTAATAATAACATTAGTCTTGAGGTTAGGAACGCTTTAAAAACATATCAATAAACAAAAACATACCACAGGGGGAAAAAAGCCTATGAAATGTATGAATTTCCTAAGGGCATTGGTGCGAATGGGCCACCCGGGGGGGGAGGGGGGGAGCGAGGCTGATGTACAGAAAGCAGATGTAGGAATCAGATTGCATTGTCGCTGCATTTTAACAGCTTGCTGCCTGAATGAAGTGCTCCAGCACACGCCTGTCTATCGGAGGTCAGGAAATTTCAATATGAAAGGTGCTGAAATCTGAAACCTTATCATTAAGTCTGGGCCAAACGCTTTTCAGATGCCAGGCCTGTGGTCATCATGTAAATGCGATGGGCTTGAATATATTAACTAGCATCTGTGTCCTCCTGTTTATTCCCGCCGGGATTGAAAGCAAAGGACTTATCTGCAGCTGTCCTTTATGTTTACTCTTCTCCTTAGCTCATCAAGTGCGTCAAACCACAGAAACCTTTGTGTCGCGGAGAAATGCTGACCGCCAGCTACTTTTAAAAATTTAAAGAACTCCGTTCTAATTAAAACGAGATATATTGTTTTAAAACAAGGAGCTGTAAGAACCGCTAAGAAGCACCAATTAACACTTTTTAGCGACTTTCCTTGCAATAGCTCAGCAGTCCTCCTGTACCCACCAAGCGCATAAACCTCCAGCGCACAGCCCAGCTCATTCACAGCACAGCAGGCAACTCCCACTGCATCTTGGGGGATTCGTTTTTGTCTTTTTTCTGATTCGTGCCCACTCATCTATGGCATGCTGAGGAAGAGCCGTGCGGAAAACTAAACTCTAATTATAGCATGGGTATCTAAAATTTAGAGGTACGAACTCAAAATGTAAATTAGAGAATTAATAAATGTTACTTCATCTTCAACTAGTTTAAAATCATTTGTTAACCCCCCAAAAAAATAAATCCTGCTCCTTTAAAGCATGTTATATGACACAGTGCTCATCCTGTGTCATTTAGCCCCCTGTAACACCTAAAAAACCTCTCTGATCCTGCCAGTTTCTCCCCACCCCTCTGTAAACTGACCGTGCTGAGCCCTGACACCTTGGTCAGTTTACATGCCTCAGTCATCAGCAGCCTGCTATCTGCTCTCCTCTCTGCTCCTGTGCCATACTCCCCCTCCCCTCTCTGTCTGTGTGTGAGCCCCCCCCCCCCTCCCCCAACTGCTCTCATAACACTAACCTGTATGCACCATCAGAACTGCCTCTTATTGCAGTGTCCCCCTCTGTGAATGATTTATAAATATAAATGCTGTAAATACCTCACTTAAGAGCTGAGATTGCGATCACATGACCAGCCAGCTCTCTCCTCCTCCCGTCGAGACTGACATCAGCAGAGTAATCTCAGCCCCGCCCAGTGCATCAGAGGAGGGAAGGAGAAAGCTAGCCGGTCATGTGATCGCAATCTCAGCAGTGAAATGAGGTATTTTCAGCATTTATTTTTATAAATCACACACAGAGGGGGATACTACAATAGGAGGCATTGCTGATGGTGTATAAAGGTTAGAGTGGCTTAACAACCACTTTAACATCATTCAATTATAATTTTTTTAATGCAAGCCGTAGTTCCAAATACCTTAAAGTACGTTAAAAATAAAAAATGTGCAAACAGGCAGAATTTTTAACACAGAAGAGACATGCTATATATCTCTTCTGCATTAAAGTTACTTTACCTGCCTGTCCGCCCTTGTGGAGTGCCACGCACACGCAGCTCATTGTACAAATTTGGCATGCACAGAAATGATGTTATCTGGACCCAGCCAATGAAAACAGCTGCTGATCAATACTCGAAAGCTGTCCACCTAAAGACGTCTGGGAAAAGTGTGTGGGCCGCTCAGGCTTGATAAGGAGGGGGTATTAGACAGTGCATCCGCAGCTGTTGCTAGAGTGCTGACAGGGGATGGAGCCCGTCCTGGCTCCTGTAAAGGTTCAAGGAAGGAAGAGTGACCCCTGGAAGTCGCACATTTATGGATAGAGTGGCAACCTCAGCCTGCACTCCGACCAGGCCACGCCCAATGCATTTCACTCCGCCCCCCGGAGCATAGTCATGGGGACTAAGTCCTGACAGTCGCCCCTGTTGAAGTCTACTTCGATGGAATGTGTCTGGCTTGGCTTATTGCTCTCCATATTGCTCCTTTTTACTTTTTTGATCACAAATTTTTATTACTACGCATGCCAATCGTTTTTTTATTCAATAAAACCTATCCTTTTTGATCTATACCATGTGGAGCCCTTCTTTTTTTCAATGAGAGTTTTTTTGGCCCTACCATCCGGCTGTTTCAACTTGGTTTCTCAGCCTTACGGTCACCTACAAGACCCCTGGAAGCTGCTCCTGGAAACACCTGGGTTCCCATGATCGTTGTGGAAGACTGCCTATCTTGGCTCTCTCTGCTCGATTGACTCGTTGTCATCGACATTCAAGTCCGTCCACCATCTCTGGTGGAGTACATACCCCATTATTTTGATTGAAGATACAACACCTCAATGTTTCCATGTGTTCACTATATAACTGTGCTTCACTTCTGAGCAACAATTGTTTTATACTGGACTTTATGTGTTCACTACACAGATTGGTTCATTCATTTGGAAATGTTCCATAATCTTCCATGTATGAGTTATATTTATATATATTGGGCCAGATTCAGAGACATTTGCGGCGGGGTAACGTATCGCATTTACTTTACACCGCCGCAAGTTTTACGGGCAAGTGCTTGATTCACAAGCCTGAAGCGCGACGCGACGCCGATTTTACATCGCCCTCTATGGAGATGGTTCACATCTCCTATGCCGAACGCCGTACGCCTGCCGCCTGAAAAAAAACAAGTCCCGGACCTTTTTTTCAGGCGGCTTTCGGCGTTCGGCATAGGAGATGTGGACCTGGGGGTAAGCTGCATTCACAATCGCTGCGTTTTGTCGCCGCAAATCGCGGTACAAAATGCCGCAATTTGTCGCCGCAATTCGCGGGACAAAACGCCGCTATTAGGTACGCCAAGGTGTGAATGCAGCAGTCATCTTATCCACTTTCAAGCTCAATAATTTAGAGAATCCAATATCTCGTAAAATATGAAGAGATCTAAACACGTATTAGTTCACGTATATCCAGACATGTATTTGGTTCACATATCTGAAAGGGGTATGGGTATTCCCAGTTAAGAACCCCTGCTGTAGGCTTAAATCAAAAAAGTTACTATTGCATGGGTTAGCTGCACAAACTGAACAACTCTACAGGGGTTCATTAAAGTGACCATCCCCTGCATGTTCAACATTTAGGAAGACCCCTAGGACATTTCGAGTCAGCCTTCCTTTGTAAAGATAAGAGTGGTCAAGGGAAAAGTTGCCTACTCTGACAATCCACTTACCCAAAGTTCCTCTGTCCTTGTTCTCCCCCTTTGTTTCGGACATTGTTTTCAACAAATCCACTGGTTTTATTTTGTTTCTACATATTAACTGGTAAAAGAAGAAGCAACACAGAGGGAGGAACTTAAAGCGGAACTTCAATAATTTTTTCATCTTTCCATCTATTAAATCTCCTGCCCTTGTTTGTTATAACTTTGGATACTAAACCATTTTTTTCTGCCAGTAAATATCTTATACAGCCCACTTCCTTTTTCCTGTCTGGTCATTAGTCTAGGCTTATGACATCATGCGTTATCCTTATTCATCATAAATAATCCCTACATGTCCACTACTTAATGGTTTTGTAATCAATTTTTCATGTAATAGTTTTTTACTGTGTTTTCCTGCCTCCTTGTAATATCATCTGAGTTCTTAAACCCTTCCTTTTCCCCTCACTTGTGTTTGGAATGAGCAGTGCACATTAGTTGCAGTCATATTCCATAGTCAATAGCCCATAGTCCATAGCATAGCCCATAGTCCATAGTCCATAGCCCATAGTCCATTGCCCATAGCATAGCCCATATCCCATAGCATAGCCCATAGTCCATAGTCTATAGTTCTTAGTCCATAACCCATAACCCATAGCCCATAGTCAATAGCCCACAGTCCATAACCCATAGTCCATAGCCCATAACACATAGTCTATAGTTCATAGTCCATAACCCATAGTCAATAGTCAATAGCCCATAGTCCATAACCCATAGCCCATAACCCATAGTCCATAGTCCATAACGCATAGCCCATAGTCTATAGTTCATAGTCCATAACCCATAGTCCATAGTCAATAGCCCATAACCCATAGCCCATAGTCCATAACCCATAGTCTATAGTTCATAGTCCATAACCCATAGTCAATAACCCATAGTCCATAGCCCATAACCCATAGCCCATAGTCTATAGTTCATAGTCCATAACTCATAGCCCATAGTCCATAGTCAATAGCCCATAAGCCATCTTGGGAGCGAGCAATAGAGGGTGGCTATGTTCATGGGGAATGAAAGTAGTCACGTCTAACAGGAAGTTGGACCATGACAGCAAAAAAAGGAATTTGGAGATTTGGAGGAGGCTGAGAGCAATAGAAGGGACTTTTTTGAGATGTGAATACATACTTGAATAGAATTTTTTTTTTTAACTTTGACATCTTTCCTTACTGCCTCATTTCCTTTGCAGCCTGTCTTAAAATAATAATAATAATAAAAAAAAGCCAAAGTGGTTTCACGCAGCGCATTCTGTAAAAAATAAGTAAATAATGTCACCTTGAATTTCTGTTTAATATTTTATATAATAAATTCTATCATGAAATACAGCCTTTATGGTGCATAAACAAAAAATCTTGTAGCGAGAGTAATGAGAAAGGAGTAAAGCATTTCACCCGTACCTTCTTTTAATGTGTTGTATAATAAATCCTATCATGTAATACAGCTTTTATGGTGAAGAAATAAATCATCTAGCGGTAAGAGTGAGAACCCCTTCTGAATGCTGTGGGGGAGGGGGTTTGTGGAGCTAGGAGATCATGATGATAGAAGTCCTAAGTAAAATAAGAAGCCAATAGGTAATTTAATATTCCAGCACAGCTTTTAAATTGGTTGTAAACCTCAGACATAAAATATGAACAAAGCATATCCCTCTATAGTGTGTACTTGTCTCAATTAAGAACACTTCTGTCTGCAGCTTTGTTACATTTACATTTTTGGTTTTGGGTTTCATACTGCTTTAAGCATTTACACCAATCAGCCATGACCACCCACCTAATATTGGGTAGGTCTCCCTTTTGCTTCACTACCTGTTTTCTTAGTAAGGATAGAGACGGAGTTAGAAAGAGAACATGCAACTGACAGTCGCCTGCAACTGACATTGCGGGCGATTAGGACAGGTAAGTGTCCTTATTAAAAGTCAGCAGCTACACTGTTAGAAGCTGCTGACTTTAGGGGAAAAAAATGCCGGGTGGAATCCCGCTTTAAGTTCTGTAAGTTGTGAGGTGGGGCCTCCATGGGTTGGACTTGGTTTTCCCAGCACTTCCCACAGATGCTCCATTGGATTAAGATGTGGAGAAATTTAGGGCCAGATTCACGTAGCTCAGCGGATCTATAGATCCGCTCGATCTACGTGAATTAAGATCCGCTCCCGCAAGTTTAGGAGGCAAGTGGCTAATTCACAAACCACTTACCTCCAAACTTGCGACGGCGGATCCTAAATCCCCCAGCGGAATTCAAATTCCGCGGCTAGGGGAGTGTCATATTTAAATCAGGCGCGTTCCCGTGCCGATTTAAATACACATGCGTCGTCCGGGGAATTTCCCGGCGTGCATTGCTCCCACTGACGTCAATAGGACGTCAGTGGTTGCGACATGAGCGGGACTTGCGACGCGCGTGTTCGTGAATCGGCGTACGCAAACGACGTAGGAAATTTCAAATTCGACGCGGGAACGCCGGCTATACTTAACATTGGCTGCGCCTGATAAAAGAAAGGGTAAGTATACGACGGAAAACCGCTACGGAAACGACGGAAAAACAATGCGACGGGTCCGCGTACGTTTGTGAATTTGCGTATCTCGCTGATTTACATATTATTTATCGTAAATCAGCGGGAACGCCCCCGGCGCCATTTTTAAATTTAAAAAAAGATCCGACAGTGTAACACAGTGTAACACTGTCGGATCTAGCCCTATCTATGCGTAACTGATTCTATGAATCAGGCGCATAGATAGGACCAGTTTACGTCAGAGATACGATGGTGTATCTGTAGATACACCGTCGTATCTCTTTGTGAATCTGGCCCTTAGAGGCCAATTCAAAACCTCAAACTCGTTGTTTTCTCCCTGAAACCACTCTTGAACCATTTTTGCCGCGTGGCAGGGCGCATTATCCTGCTGGAAGAGGCCACTGCCATCAGTGAATACGGTTTCCATGAAGAGGTGTACTTAGTCAGCAACAATGTTTAGGTAGGTGGCATGTGTCAAGTAACATCCATGATGTACATTTATGCCCTGTACACACAAGCGGAATTTCCGTCTGAAAAAAGTCGGATGGTTTTTCCGACGGAATTGCGCTTAAGCTTGGCTTGCATACACACAAAGGTTCTCTGAACGTACAACACTACTACAAACAGAGAAAAAGAAGTTCAAAGCTTCAGAGCATGTGTCCAATTGTTTCCAAGCATGAGTGTTTTTTTTCCATACGGATTTTCCATCTGAAAAATTGATACCTGCTCTCAAACTTTTGCTGGTGGAAATTCCACCAGCAAAAGTCTGACGGAGCATACACACGGTCGGAATTTCCGGTGAAAAGCTCACATCAGACTTTTGCTGGCGGAATTTCCCCTTGTGTGTACAGAGCATAACTGATATTCATTGTACCTACAGGTAAGCCTTATATACAGCTTAGCTGTAGGTACAAGTAAAGAGAGGGGCTTTACTACCCCTCTAACATACCAGTGGTCATCAAATTAGGACTGCTCGTTGTGTGTATGAGCATTGGTTGGACTTATGCCGCGTACACACGATTGGTCAAACCGATGAGAACGGTCTGATGGACCGTTTTCATCGGTTAACCGATGAAGCTGATTGATGGTCCGTCACGCCTACACACCATCGGTTAAAAAAACGATCGTGTCAGAACACGGTGACGTAAAACACAACGACGTGCTGAAAAAAATGAAGCTCAATGCTTCCAAGCATGCGTCGACTTGATTCTGAGCATGCGTGGATTTTTAACCAATGGACGTGCCTACAACGATCGTTTTTCTATCGGTTAGGTATCCATCGATTAAATTTAAAACAAGATTGCTTTTTTTTAACCTATGGATAAATAACCGATGGCGCCTACACACGATCGGTTTGGTCCGATGAAAACAGTCCAGCAGACCGTTCTTATCGGTTTGACCGATCGCGTTAGACTAATGCCTTGTACACACGATCGGAATTTCCGATGAAAAAAGTCAGACGGAATTTTTTCCTTGGATATTCTGACCGTGTGTGGGGCCCATCGGACTTTTTTCCATTGGAGTTTAGAAATAGAACATGTTTTACCTTTTTCGGAAATTCCGATCGTCTGTGTGGAACTCAGACGGAGGAAAAAAAACATGCATGCTCAGAATCAAGTCGACGCATGCTCGGAAGCATTGAACTTAATTTTTCTTGGCTCATCGTAGTGTTTTACGCCACCGCGTTTTGGACGGTCGGAATTTGATCTGACAGTGTGTATGCAAGACAGCTTGAACGGAATTCTGACAGAAAATATCTCATCGCAAAATATCCCATCGGAAATTCCGATCGTGTGTACAGGGCATCAGTGCCAACTGTCCCCCGTTTTCTTTTTCTCTACAAACAAGCAGGCATGAACACCTTCTGTAAACGTATAAATCAAAGCATTATAGCACATCTTCAGTATTCCACAAGATGGAAGGTAGCCTGGCAGAAACATAGAGAAGGGCAGGGCTGTGGTGTCAATCAGCGTGGAGCTTCAGCCAATCTTTAATTTGAAAGAAATGCAGAGCTATGCTAAACACTGAGCTGTACTGGGCCATTCAACTCTATGCCATACTCTCTGTGCTCAGGAATTCAGCACACGTTCCTAAGGCCTCCTGATCCCTCCCAGACACCCAGGGTGTAAAGACTGGATTGAATTGAAGGACTTGAATGATCTGTGCATCCTTAATGGCCTTCCCTATATTCAGCCCCCTCCGTGACAAATTTCTAAATGGAACCCCATACTAGAGATCTGCAGAATGCCATGTTTACAGTGCCCATCCTGCCCCCAGCCAGCACAGTGATCCTCTGCTCCAGTGCTTCGTCTGCTTTAAAATTAGGTAGGTGCCCTAAGCCTGGTGAAGAGAGTTATGCCTCGTACACACGATGGGAATTTCCGATGGAAAAAGTCGGACGGAATTTTTTCATCGGATATACCGACCGTGTGTGTGCCCCATCGGACTTTTTCCGTCTGAATTTCCGTCTGAATTTCCGACGGAGTTAGAAAGAGAACATGTTCTCTTTTTTTCGACGTTCGTCTGTATGGAACTCCGACGGAGAAAAAAACACGCATGCTCGGAAGCATCGAACTTAATTTTTCTCGGCTCATCGTAGTGTTGTACCTCACCGCGTTTTTGACGGTTGGAATTTGGTGTGTCCGTGTGTATGCAAGACAGCTTGAACGGAATTCTGTCGGAAAACCCCGTCATGCCGCGTACACACGATAATTTTTCGGCATGAAAGAAAGCTTTGTTTTTCAGCATGTCCAAAAAACGAAATTTTTCCAACTTCATCATTAAAAACGACGTTGCCCACACACCATCGTTTTAAAAAAATGATGAACAAAGCGCGGTGACGTACAACACGTACGACGGCACTCTAAAGGGGAAGTTCTATTCGCCTTTGGGCTGCTTTAGCTGATTCTTTGTTAGTAAAAGACGATTCGCGCTTTCTGTCTGTTATGCCGCGTACAGACGGTCGTTTTATGCGATGTTAAAAAACGACGTTTTTAAAAACGTCAATTTAATTGACCGTGTGTGGGAGAAAACGTCGTTTTATGTCTTCTGAAAAACGACCAAAAAAAATTGAAGCATGCTTCAATTTTATGTGTCGTTTTTCAAAACGTCGTTTTTTACTTCACAGAAATTGACCGTGTGTAGCAAAAAACGACGTTTCAAACGACGTTTTTACACCCGCGCATGCCCAGAAGCTACTTATGAAGCGAGCTTCAATGGAAAAACGTGGTGACGTAACGTGTGTAGGCAACATCGTTTTTGAAAATTGAAGTTTCAAAAACGTCGTTTTTTTACATCGCATAAAACGACCGTCTGTACGCGGCATTACAGCGTGATGAATGTGCTTACTTCATTATGAATGGTAGTTTTACCAGAACGAGCGCTCTCATCTCATAACTTGCTTCTGGGCATGCACAGGTTTAAAACGTTGTTTTAGCCCACACACGATCATTTTTTACAACCCGAAAAGCGAAATTTTTTAAAACGACGTTAACCTCTTCCATACAGGGCAGTTATACACACTTCCATACAGGGCAGTTATACACACTTCCATACCGGGCCTATTCTGGCACTTCTCTCCTACATGTACAAATCATAATTTTTTTGCTAGAAAATTACGCAGAACCCCCAAACATTATATATGTTTTTTTAGCACACACCCTAGGGAATAAAACGACTGTCATTGAAACCTTTTATCTTGCACGGTATTTGCGCAATATTTTTTCAAACACCTTTTTTTTGGAAAAAAATTGTTTCATGAATTAAAAAAATTAAAAAACAGTAAAGTTAGCCCAATTTTTTTGTAAAATAGGAAAGATGATGTTACACCGAGTAAATAGATACCTAACATGTCATGCTTTAAAATTGCGCACACTCATGGAATGGCGCCAAACTTCGGTACTTAAAAATCTTCATAGGCAACGATTTGAAAATGTTTACAGGTTACCAGTTTAGATTTACAGAGGAGATCTAGTGCTAGAATTGTTGCTGGCACTCTAACGCACGCGGCGATACCTCACATATGTGGTTTAAACGGCGTTTACATATGTCGGTGGGACTTGCGTGTGCGTTCGCTTCTGCGCGCAAGCTACCGGGGACAGGGGCGTTAAAAAAATAAATTGTATTTCTTTTTTTTTATATATATATTTATTTCTTTTTTTACACTTTTTTTTTAAATTTTTTTTTTTTTGATCACTTTTATTCCTATTACAAGGAATGTAAACATCCCTTGTAATAGGAATGTGTGTGACAGGTACTCTTTATGGAGAGATGCGGGGTCAATAAGACCCCACATCTCTCCTCCAGGCTGGAAAGCATGAAATCGGTGAAAAAAAATTCCCCGATCTCATGCTTGCTGTTGCTTAGCAGCCACAATCGCGGCTTTGTTTACTTACGGGACCCGGGCGTGACATCATCACATCGCGCCCGGGTCCTCCGACGGTCATAGAGATGACTGGTGACCATCTGGTCACCAGTCATCTCTATGCTTCCTGCGAGCGCCGGACGATTCGTTCTCCGGGCCCCCGATGGCACGGGAGAGCCCGGAGAAGCACCGGATGGCGGCGGGAGGGGGGGGGGGTGTCCCCTCCGGCCGCCTGTAAGAACGATCTAGCGGCGGAACCGCCGCTATGATCGTTCTTACGTTGTGCAGAATTCGCCGGCACAAGAGAAGGATATCTGAATGATGCCTCTAGCTGCAGGCATCATTCAGATATCCCCCCGCAAAGCCCAGGACGTCATATGACGTCCACTCTGAACGGCAGAGGTTATTTGTGGACGTCATTTTACTATGGGCCGGTAGGGAAGTGGTTAAAAAATGCAGCATGTTTGAATTTTTTTTTGCTCGTTTTTCAGAAACTGAAAAACTAATTGCAGCCCACACACGATCATTTTAAATGACGTTTTTAAAAACAGCGTTTTCTTTCATGCCGAAAAATGATCGTGTGTACGCGGTATTAGAGTTTATTCTGACGGAAACTGCGATCGTGTGTACAGGGCATAAAAGGCATGTGCGGAGGTAAATGGGGGGCATAGTATTACTTAACGTGGCCTAGGACAGCAGTTGTGGAGAGGCCGGGACGGATAAACTTGGCTCTCAGACATCAGGTAGGTAGACATTTTCTGCAGAGAAGGAGCTGCATTTGGGAAATTGTATTAAAGGCTCATCTATCCTTCAATGCACACAATAGCTTGGGAAAGCATTGGCTTCACCTTTCATCGGCATGTCAATATGAAGACAGAATGAAGCATCTGGCTGTGTGATGCTGCAATCCCGCTCGTCTCTATTGCTCCTCCAGATGGGAGCCCCTCCCCCACTAGAGAACCAACCAGTGTGTCCGGTGAGGGGATTTTAGCACAGCTACCAGATGCTCTTTTGAAATATTCAACATTGTATTTATATTTGGTATGAAAGTGAGTACAAGAAATAATGATTGTGTAAAATTACAGATTACAGGTATGTATGCCACCATTTATGAAAAACAAAAGCGCTGCCCTTTTAGTATTGACATTTTTGTCTTGTTCAATGTTAATCTAATTATAATGCAGGATATTGATTTAAAATGTGGAGCAAACAGCTAATACGGAAACACAATACCCGGCGCGCTCATAAATTCTGGCTCCGCTCCGCTATATCACACTGGCTGGTAATACTCTGAACTGCCATTTAGTCCAAGAATGTATTTACTGACACATTTTCTGGACAGATTTTTTCAATTATGCATCGTCTAATTGCCTTGTATTAATATGCAGCTAAAATATCATATTAAACTGCAGTCTGCTCACATAATTTGCAATAAAAACATCGTTGCCATTCTGAAGCTTCCCTCCAACCACTTTGCATATTATTTTATATATACTGTGATTCTGTACTTGCCAAATATGCTACAGAAATCTCCCTCCACTAAGTCTGGCTGTAGCCATTTTAACTGTGGGCAGCTGAAGCTGCTGCCTGTTCACTTCTTGGATTTACACAGAGGCATACCTCCAGCTCTGCAGCTCTCATTGGCATAAGCCTAGGTTAATTTACTGGCAGAAAAAAAATGTTTTACTATCCAAAGTTTAAACAGAAGATTTAAATTGATAGCATAAAGCCCATTCACACAGGTCCGACTTTGGATCCAAATTCAGGTCGCCCCTAGTCGCTTCAAGTCGCGCTGCATGAAGAAATCAATGTAAGTGAATGGAGCCGTCAATGACTAAGCCCACTCTGCTCTATGGGTCTGATAGTCTTCCTATAGAACAGATGCATAGCATGATATGGGGTGTTCCTGGTGTAGGCGCTTCTGGGAAGCTCCAGAGATGTTCTACTGCTGACGTAATCGGGTGGACACAGATTGCAGATGGACAAGTGATTAGGGACCCAACACTGCTGGCCCATATACAGTATGTACCCTGCAACAAGGAAGATATCAGTGACAAATCCTGGTGAGGTTTATTCATATCACCTGGGCCACCAATAATCCAGTGATGGAAGATCTGCTGTCCCAGCCCATAATGCAGAAGTCTGATGGCAAGCCCAATACTTGGTTATTGTATTATTATGATGGCCCCTGCATACCTCACAACTTTTTGAGATGGGAATGAGGGACACCTATCAGTAAAAGTATGCAGACATAGGACACGCCCCCTTGAAGGATAATTGTACAAAAAAACAAGATTGGTTAAACCCACAAGCAGGGATGGACTGGCCATTGGGACCACCGGGAGTTTCCCGGTGGGCCGATGGCTCAGTGGGCCGGCTTCAGTGACAGCGGACCGCCGCGCATCTGTCTCTCCCTGCCCGCAGCGATCACCTCCTCTCTCTCCCTGCAGCACTTACCTGGGGGGGAACAGAGAAGCAGGGACGACGACAGAGGAGCATGGGGGGGGGCCAGAAGGAGCATGGGGGAGGGGACAGACAGCTGACTCAACAGCTATGGCCTGGGAGTTTCTCACTTCTGCCTAATCTTGTCCCATTAGGTGGGGCACCAAACTGATTCTTTGCCCTGGGTGAAATAATGTCTAGCTTCCTTTATATTGGCTTTTGGAAAAAATACTGGTTGTACCTTCAAAGTTAACTACAGGCCATCAAATTTGAGTAAAATCTATTGTGCGCATAGTAATATCGCTTCTCTCCAGCAGTGGTTGTACGCTGCACTGTAACAATCGTATCCTTCTTCATCCTGCGTGATGTCATTCTGATCTCCACAACCCCACAAATGCTCTAGTTCCTCATAGGTTTTGCTCACAGGCTAAATTAAATGTTGAGTAATAATATTAGGCCTTTTTTTCCCTCAGTGAATTGGTGCAGGAACTCCCCTCTTCTGAGTCACTCCTTGTCTCCGCCCCCTAACCACCTTCCAGTACCATCCCTTGTTTCCACCCCTTACCCACCTTCCAGTACCACCCCTTGTTTCCACCCCTTACCCACCTTCCAGTACCATCCCTTGTTTCCACCCCTTACCCACCTCCCAGTACCATCCCTTGTTTCCACCCCTTACCCACCTCCCAGTACCATCCCTTGTTTCCACCCCTTACCCACCTCCCAGTACCATCCCTTGTTTCCACCCCTTACCCACCTTGAAGTACCACCCCTTTTAGAGAATACAGAGCCAAGTATAATTTTGTGGTAAGTAATTTGTATGGAATTTGGTAATAACAACAAGAAAAGCAGTAAAGTAGATCCACCGCAGCCAGCAACAAGAGACCCTTCCCAGCAACAACAGATTCCCCCAGCAACAATGGATCCCAACAACAATAGACCCCTGAAGCAAACAACATACTCTCCAGCAGCCAGAAACAAGAGACCCCTGCCTCAACAGTAGATCCCTTTCAGCTACAATTGACCCCCCAGCAAAGTAAGCCCAACCAGCAACAATAGATCCCCCACTATCAACAATAGACCCCCCAGCAAAAAAAGATTCCCACAGCAGCCAGCAACAATAGACCCTTTTCTCAACAGTAGATCTCTTACAGCAACAATTGACCCCCCCAGCAACATAAGCCCCCTCCCCCCAGCAACAATAGAACAGATCCCCTACAGCAACAATAATAGACCTCCCCAGCAATAATAGACTGCCATGCAACAATAGATGGTTTTCAAGAACAATAGATCCCCCAGCAGCCATGGACAGCACACCCCAAGATCCCCTGGCCATTGCTTTCAATGATCTGTGATTTTTAAAACTTGACAACTCAGAAGATCATGCTTGGTGTAATATATGTACACGTGTGTTTGTGTATACAAGATAATATTACTTTTGCTGTAAAATAAAAGGATATTGGAGTTTACAAATAACATGTATACTTGCAACTGAAAAGTGAAATAACAATATTTCTATAAGAACTAACTCCAACTATCAGTCTATGCTCTACTCATCCAATGCTCCATCAGTCGGGGGGACGTGACAGACTGACCGACGGACCTAACCACGGACCCCCCTGTCCCTCTAGCCTTCACCACAAACCCCCCGCCCCCCCCCCCCCCCCGTTTGCCAGCTCACTCATCCTGTGCTACCCCTGGACTGACATGTGGAGAAGGCGATGGCTTCCCCCCTCAGTCTCCTCTGTGTCCAGGCTCCTTCGGTCAGGCTTCCCATGCGCATCCTTGGTATCATGGCGCCAACGTCTCCTCCCTCCTTGTAGGCCAATAGGATGGCTTCTCCTTTCGGACAATCGGGAAACACTTCCTGATTGACCAGGAGGAGGATCAGTCTGATAATAGCGAATATATATTCGATTTTGTCATACAACTGGATGGGCTCAGGGTGCAGTCAGCAGTCCAGCTGATCCCTGGCACTTCCATCTTCTCCCAGTCTTTCTTCCAGGTTTGCTCTGTTTGGCCGCTGGAATGGCCGGGTTGCAATGATGTCACTTCTGCACCGGACCATGCTAGGGTGCCCACGTGTCCCGGATTGCCCGGGACTGTCCCGCAATCGACATGTATGTCCCGGGTACTTTCATTCCGAGAACATATAATGTCCCGAAATGAAATAGAGGACACAGCCACCCCCTACTAACTAATAACTACATTTACGGAACTGGTTGATAGGGCCGGCGCTGCCTGGCATCTTGCAACCAGTGATAATTTACTCTCAGACAGTAAGACCAGGAGCGAGGCCTGCGCCTAGTGCAGCACTGCTGTCCCCACCCACCTCGGCACGTCCTCATTTTCTGGCACCCAGTGGCAAGCAGCAGGGACTGGTGTGATCTTCACTCTCCAGATAGTGACACCACTCCTTTCCTTTTACGCACGTGGCTCATGCAGAGGGAGTGACAGCAGCACTGCATCTGGTGGCAGGCTATGGGTGGCAAGAGGCACTGCATCTGGTGGCAAGTGGCACATTCACCTGACAAATAACCCGTCGCCAAATTCCCCATCAACCCAGAGACTACATTTCCCCCCCCCTTATCTTTTTTTGGGGAAGGTGAGAGAGGGTGTGTGTACCTGAATGGCAGTTTGGAAATGTGGTCACCCTAGACCATGCGCGGGAGTAACTTCATCATGCCACAGGGCAGTGAGGCTCTGTGTACATTAAAGCTGACAGGCAGGAAAAAACATTTATGACAGAAGAGACCATTAAAGTGGATGTAAACCCATGTAGAGAATAATGTCACAATGTAGAGAATAAGATTTCCTATCATCTGTGCCCAGTCTTGCCACACAGAGTTAATCCAGCGCTGAGCAATCCTCTTTTTATTGTTCAGTGAAATAAAACAGACTTCCAGATAAAGACCAAAGTCCTTGCTTGAGTGACAGGTTATTTACATATCTCGTGCACTAGCTTGCAGACACGCACAGCTTCTGTAAAGTGCACAGTTCACATCCCCCTCCCCTCTCCTCTCCCGTCCACCTCTCCCAGGATTGGCTGTCTTTCCTGTGTTTTGATTAAATGTTTTCAAAATATGGGGTGATCCACAGTTCAGTGTAAACAGCCATCAGAATATACATAGACAAGAAGCTGTGCATGTCTGCAGCTAGTGCACGAGATATGTAAATAACCTGTCACTCAAGCAAGGACTTTGGTCTTTATCTGGAAGTCTGTTTTATTTCCCTGAACAATAAAAAGAGGATTGCTCAGCGCTGGATTAACTCTGTGTGGCAAGACTTGGCACAGATGATAGGAAATCGTATTCTCTACATTGTGACATCACAAAGGTGTCTTCTATAAAAAAAAAAACACACCTGTTTTAAAAAAAAAAATCTGCTTTAAACATGAATGTGCCCATTGCCCACCACGCTTATTCACTCATGTGCACTTGTGCCAAGGCACTATGGTTGCTGGGATATGTAGTCTGTGCTGAAAGGGCATGTAAAAGATTTTAAATGTGCACCCCTGACTCAAGCGTAGGTGCATACAAATGGAAGTAAAACCTAGAACATGGTAAGGATTTTTTTTTTTGGACTTTGCAAAGACAGTAGGATTTAAATGTAATATTTGTACATGATTTACTGATCGCATTATTAGGCTATTCCAATATAGGGATGGTTTAGTTCTATTTTATTTGTTTTTAAACATTCTCTTTTAAACTTCTTTTACAAAGTCCATTTGCCTGGAATTTGCCTGGATTTTCTAGAAGTGACAGGGTGGCTTTGTGTCTTATTATAAAAAAAAAATTACAAAATTGTTACTTGTTCAACATCGTTGCTGGATAAATAGGAAGCACATGACCTCTATCTCATTGTGTCTTGTTCATAGAAAGTTTGAACTATCTGCAATTTTTTAGGCTGCGTTTACACTATAGAATTAAAAAAAAATGCAATTTATTAAATACACAACAAAAAGTAGGGTTAAAAAATGTGCAAAGCTTGGTGCTTAAAAAAGTGTATGAGTTACTTTGTTGCATTTGTAAGTCCATAATAAGGAATGCTACAAACCACAAAAAAAGGACACACATAACTCAATTTTATTTAAATAGATAAATACGTGACAAGTGAATACTCACAAATGCATGTCAAGTATAGGCACATCTATAATATCTAATGAGATTGCCTCCAAATCCACCATGATCCGCTGATGGTATGGGAAGACCTTATAACGTGCAGGAACATCTGACACGTTTCAAGGGTCAAGCCCTCTTCTTCAGAGCCAAGCCCATACCATCAGCGGATCATGACGAATTTGGAGATCTCACCAGAGGGCAGAAGGATGGTTGTGTGTCTAGCAAAGGTGTGCGCAGGGGGTGTGCCATTTGTGGACAAACCCTAATCACTATGTGTGGTGCGGATTCCCCTACTGCCCAGGCTTCCCATGTTTTGACCCCCCGGCCCCGCAGTGCTGCTGGCTGTCCTCCTCTCTTCTCCCCCTCGGCTGCTGCAGGGGATCATTCAGGATAGAGAATGGGGGGAAGAGGCTAGTAAATATGTCATTTACTAGCACCTTCCTTTTCTAAATGAACACAGTGAACTCATTGTGTCGAGTCATAACTGAAGCATAATAAAGTGTGTCTACTATGCTTCAGTTTGTAAATGAACAGGAAGCCGCTCAGCACAGAGCTCTTCCCACTCATTTACTGTCCAGTGCAGCTGAGGCTGCAGAGAAAGGCATGTGTGTTTGAGATTTGGGGTGCACACCCTAATGCTATAGGCTGCGCACAACTATGGCGTCTACAAGATTAGCTAGAAGGAGAGTTTGGCGTCATCTTCAAGCGCAGGAGTTTACTGTTTTAATTCATTGAAAGGAATGGGCTGCAAATACGCGCATATGCATGGTGTCACGTGTCAGAATGTGAATAGGGCCTTAGATTGTTGGAAACACATGTAAACACATGTTGGACAGACAACTCTGATCTGACCATTGCAATGCAACAGAATGCAGCTGGGTACAGACACCCGAGGATGGCCGGATCGTGCCTTCATGCCCAGAGATGTCCTCAGCCCCACTTCTCACAGAGAGAAAAATAAATAAATAGTAGGCTCTGGAAGGGCGATAAGGGAGGTGTATACAGATACATCTCCGGCACTTACGGAGGTGACCTAAGTCACCCCCATGCATCAGCTAATGTGCACATTTTTGCACACACCAAAATGCACGATGCGTTTTGGTGCAATGAGATTTTGCAAAAGGGTCTGCAACATCTTTTGAGTCTTTCTCATGAGCAGGGCAGCCTGTTGAAATGAATCCGCTGTCCTACACAATATGCTTGAACATGCAAAAACACACACACACGCTCCATGGCACCTGCATGGTGTGAACACAGCCTTAAAGCGGGGGTTCACCCAAAAAGAAAAATTTAACATTACATTCAGCCGAGTTGTCATAATGACAATCGGCAGTTTTTGTTTATTTTATCCCCATACATACCGTATTTTCACCGCTCCTTCCGGGTATGTCTTCTGCGGGACTGGGCGTTCCTAATTGATTGACAGGCTTCTGACCGTCGCATACAGCGCGTCACGAGTTGCCGAAAGAAGCCGGACTGCGAGTCGGCTCTATACGGTGCCTGTGCACTGACGTTCGGCTTCTTTCGGCAACTCGTGACACGCAGTATGCGACGGTCGGAAGCCTGTCAATCAATTAGGAACGCCCAGTCCCGCAGAAGACATACCCGGAAGCGGCGGTGAAAATACGGTATGTACGGGGATAAGATAAAAAAAAACTCGGCTGAATGTAATGTTAAAAGATTTTTTTTTGGGTGAACCCCCCGCTTTAAAGTGTATATCCAGCCAAAACAAATTAAGAGTAAGGTTAGAACTCCTGCCAAGATTTACATCCAGGACTCCATTAGAGAGAGTTCTTCTTACTTTCTGTTTTACCAAACAGGATGAATCACCACGGGAAACCCTTCCAGATTTATATTGCTGCCTGGGCCTCTAATGGGATCTAATGCGCGTCTCCCCGCAGGGATGTAGTCCCAAGGGAGGGGGCGAGCACGCTGACTAACCCCCAGCCAGAACGGCTCGGATGATGGGGGCAAGCTTACTGAGGAGGAACAGGAAGTGAGAAATTCAGACAAAGAAAAAAAACATTTAGACGAGAAATCGAATGAAAAGGTAAGTGAACCAACAATGCACTAGCTTAAAGGAACATATTTAGAAAATAAAAAACAAACCTTTACAACCCCTTTAAGTGAAACATACATATGTGAATATCTTTGCCGGCCAAAGTCAGTTTGTAATTCTGCTCAGCCAAAGAGGACAGTCAGTTCCTGGACCTCTTGGCATATTACACTGCAGGAGTCCTTTTCCTATTTGGTCTTCTGCCAACAATGGGTAGTCCTGGATGAAGCCCTCTTTGGTCTTCTCCCAGAAATAGTTGGTCTAGGATAAAGACCTCTTTGGTCTTCTCCCAGCAATAGGTAGTCCTGGATAAAGCCCTTTTTAGTCTTCTCCCAGCAATAGATAGTCCTGGATAAAGCCCTCTTTGGTCTTCTCCCAGCAATAGGTAGTCCTGGATAAAGCCCTCTTTGGTCTTCTCCCAGAAATAGGTAGTCCTGGATAAAGCCCTCTTTGGTCTTCTCCCAGCAATAGGTAGTCCTGGATGAAGCCCTTTTTTGTCTTCTCCCAGCAATAGATAGTCCTGGATAAAGCCCTTTTTGGTCTTCTCCCAGCAATAGGAAATCCTGGATAAAGCCCTTTTTGGTCTTCTCCCAGCAATAGGAAATCCTGGATAAAGCCCTCTTTGTTCTTCTGCCAGCAATAGGTAGCCCTGGATGAAGCCCTCTTTGGTCTTCTCCCAGAAATGGGTAGCCCTGGATAAATCCCTCTTTGGTCTTCTCCCAGCAATAGGTAGTCCTGGATAAAGCCCTCTTTGATCTTCTCCCAGCAATGGGTAGCCCTGGAAAAATCCCTCTTTGGACTTCTCCCAGCAATGGGTAGTCCTGGTTAATGCCATATTTGGTCTTCTTCCAGAAATGGGTAATCCTTGATAATGTCCTATTTGGTCTTCTGCCAGCAATGGGTAGGTAGTCTTGGATTAAGCCCTCTTTGGGTATTCTCCTAGCAATGGGTAGTCCTGGACAGTTAACCTCAAAAACTGGCGACATTGATTTTTTTTTTTTACAAATCACATTTTTTCTAATCACATTGTGTATCATAAACAAATGTCATGATTTTTTTTTAATCATTAAATGCAGTTTTCTCCCTTTTTTCACTCTCTGATGTCTTACTGCTGCTGATCTCCTCCTGTAATTTTCAACTTCATGTACTCACTCCAGAATTTCCTGCAAATGATTGATCTGTGCTGGCTTCCTGACTTTGACAAAGGTGGATCATGCCTGCACAATATGTGGATCATGCCTGCACAATTGATGGATCATGCCTGCACAATATGTGGATCATGCCTGCACAATTGGTGGATCATGCCTGCACAATATGTGGATCATGCCTGCACAATATGTGGATCATGCCTGCACATTTGGTGGATCATGCCTGCACAATATGTGGATCATGCCTGCACAATATGTGGATCATGCCTGCACAATTGGTGGATCATGCCTGCACAATATGTGGATCACACCTGCACAATATGTGGATCACGCCTGCACAATATGTGGATCATGCCTGCACAATTGGTGGATCATGCCTGCATAATTGGTGGATCATGCCTGCACTATTGGTGGATCATGCCTGCACAATTGGTGGATCATGCCTGCACAATTGGTGGATCATGCCTGCACAATATGTGGATCATGCCTGTACAATTGGTGGATCATGCCTGCACAATTGGTGAATCATGCCTGCACTATTGGTGGATCATGCCTGCACAATATGTAGATCATGCCTGCACAATTGGTGGATCATGCCTGCACTATTGGTGGATCATGCCTGCACAATATGTAGATCATGCCTGCACAATTGGTGGATCATGCCTGCACAATTGGTGGATCATGCCTGCACAATATGTGGATCATGCCTACACAATATGTGGATCATGCCTGCACAATTGGTGGATCATGCCTGCACAATTGATGGATCATGCCTGTACAATTGGTGGATCATGCCTGCACAATTGATGGATCATGCCTGCACAATTGGTGAATCATGCCTGCACTATTGGTGGATCATGCCTGCACAATATGTAGATCATGCCTGCACAATTGGTGGATCATGCCTGCACAATTGGTGGATCATGCCAGCACAATATGTGGATCATGCCAGCACAATATGTGGATCATGCCTGCACAATTGGTGGATCATGCCTGCACAATTGGTGGATCATGCCTGCACAATTGATGGATCATGCCTGCACAATTGGTGGATCATGCCTGCACAATTGATGGATCATGCCTGCACAATATGTGGATCATGCCTGCACAATATGTGGTCATGTGTGACAGATGACAATACAGTATAGACATACTGTATAGTTGGGAGACAGTTGTCATCCCATAGCGGGAAGTGACTGAACAAGCTCCTTCATGGTAAGATCATGAGAACTTTTTTTTTTTAAAAGAAAGCTGCAGATTTAAAATAATTGACAACAATATTTTTGAAACTACATTAACAGATTAAGGCAGGGATTGACAAATTTTCTTTGAATCTAGAAGCCAGACAAAAAAGTTAGGAGCCCGTTTTTGTGCGGCGATATGTAATATGTGTATCGCAATGACGTTCTCATGTGTAGGCGCCACACGTTTATGTGGGGGAGGAGAGCCTCAACATTTGTTTTGGGAAAGGTGATTTTATATGCTTGGGTATAACTTATATATATTTTTTTAAATTATGTGATTTTAAATGCGATTTTTTTCATCACATGTGATGATTTTTTTGGTGACAGGTTCTCTTTAATAGGACATGCAGGGTCTAAAAGGCACCTCTACCTTGCGGCACCTGCTATACATAGCAGGGGGCATGCGCGGTGGGGGCACTTTACCCACGTGTGGGGAAGCAATCAAGCGGCAGGGGAGCCGCCTGAATGCTTCCACTTGACAAGTGAGCCCTGCTGCTTGCCTGCAGAAGGGCTTCATGTGAAAAAAAGACTTGCCCAGCGCTCGGAACTGCATGTCCCAGGCGTCAGGCGATACAAATGAAACATCTCTGCAACAGTGAATGGGCTGAGAAAAGCCTGGGCACCAAGATACAATTTATAGTTGCCACGGCGACCTGGCGCCTGGGATTTGTCAAGCCTGCATTAAGGCATCTATGATATGCATTGATTGGGTTTAGATCTACTTTAATTGTATGTTCTTTATTTCCCTCATTTACAGCTTCGATTATTTGAAAGTTTTGTATGAGATATGAAGGGGCCCTGTTAAATTTTGCACCAGGCCTGTGTGGCTTTTAGTTAGGGCCGATGGGTAACTACACAGACGCTAGTGATAAGCAGTCCTGTTTTGCAGCACTAGGGTCTTCACGTCAAATCCCAAGCAGGACACTTTCTGCATGGAGTTTGCATGTTCTCCCTGTGCTGTATAAGGTATTTACTGGCAGAACAAAAAAAGTTTTACTATCCAAAGTTAAAACAACAAAGGCAGAAGATTTAATAGATGGAAAGATGGAAAAATTACCGAAGGACTTTAAAGTGTTTGTATTTTTATTTACCATGTAGGGAAAATTCAATAATATTGTATTCGTACATATATGCGCGTTTGAGCATTTGCGCACACAATATATTCCTAGGGAGCATTCAATAATATTGTATTCGCGCGTATATGCGCGTTCAAGCATTTGCGCGCACAATACACTGATAGGGAAAATTCAATAATATTGTATTCGCGCGTATATGCGCGTTCAAGCATTTGCGCGCACAATACACCGATAGGAAAAATTCAATAATATTGTATATGTGCGTTCGAGCATTTGCGTGCACAATACATTCCTAGGGAAAATTCACTGGCCCAGATTCAAGAAGCAATTGCGTCTGTGTAACCATAGGTTACACAGCGCAATTGCTTACTTGCTCCGGCGTTACGAATGCTCCTGATTCAGGAACATCGTAACGCCGACTGCAGCCTAAAATCTGCGTGGCATAAGGCTCTTATGCCACGCATATTTTAGGCTGCATTCTTGCGATGACCGCTAGGGGGCGCTCCCATTGTGCTCAGTGTATAGTATGCAAATTGCATACTAACACCGATTCACAATGTTGCGCGAGCCCTGCGTACGCAAGTTACGTCGTTTCCGTACGGCGTGTTTAGCGTAAGGCTGCCCCTTCTAATAGTAGGGGCAGCCAATGCTAAAGTATACCCGTCGTTCCCGCGTCGCGAAATTTGAATTTCACGTTGTTTGCGTAAGTGATTTGTGAATGGCGCTGGACGCCATTCACGTTCACTTGGAAGCAAATGACGTCCTTGCGACGTCATTTGCCGCAATGCACGTCGGGAAAGTTTCCCGACGGAGCATGCGCTCTACGCTCGGCGCTGGAGCGCGCCTAATTTAAATGATTCCCGCCCCCTACGGGATCATTTAAATTGCGTGCTCTAGCGCCGGGCAATTTTGCCGGCGCGCCCGCGCAATTCACGGAGCTTCTGCTCCGTGAATCAAGGGCAGCAGAGCAAATTTGCGGAGGCGCAGGGCAAAATCGTTGCCCTGCGCCTCCGCAAAAAAAGCGCAAATCTCTTTGAATCCGGGCCATTGTTATTTATGCTCATATGCTTATTTGCACGTTCCGGCGCAATATACTGACCGGGAAAGCAAATATTTCTGTTTTTTTTTTCCTTTTTACTCAAGAATACGCAGCAATTGTTTACGCGCCGGTGTGTACAGGCACATTGCAAACAATGGGTTGCATTTTAGATCAGTATAAAAAAAAACACACTGTAGCTTTTTCAAGAGGCCTAAAAAAAAAAAAGTCCAAAGAAAATGAGCAGGCCGATACCATTCTGTCGTTTCTATTACTGTGAATACATTTAGGACGTTAGCATGACGGTGCTTCCTAAAAATAAAATGCATTAGTCCAATGTTCAGAGACAATGCTGGAAAAAAGAATGAATATGTAATAAAAAGCTGTGGGCCTGCTTTCTATGTATTTAATTCCCATTGTGTTTGAGCCAGTGCTGTTGTTTGCTCACCTCCCTCTTACAAAGAAAAGATGTCCCATTGAACAGATTGGTTAATACTCTCTGGGGCAACAGATGTCTACTGGAGCTGCAGGAGACCGGCAACTGGTGGCCTGCCCATCTCCTGAAAACTTTCAATAGCCTAATGCATATGTTCAAATAATAGGGCATGTGGCACGGGTGATGCCTTTACGTTAACCCTTTCCTGCACCTGCCCCCTACAGCCAGGCCGTACAAAGACCCTCTTGAGTTAGGCGTGCTGCCATTAGCAAGCCTGAGTGCAGAATAGAGAGCAAGTCTTTACAATGGATATCACACAGACCCCCCTGCCCCCCACAACCGCCTCCTACTCATACAACCTCCACACTATACATGGCTACCTACAGACTCTGCCACGCACAGCTGGACGCAGAGCGCAGGTCAGCGACTTCAGTCCAGCATCCACATTTCCTTTAAAGTGAGCCGTGTGGACTTTATGCCCATTGCTTTATTATTTTTATTTTTTAACAAAAACAATGTCAGTACATAAATACACATGGGTTTATATATAAAAAAAAGAACAATTCCGATGCCACATAACATAAAAGATACATAACAAGTACATTTTCTACAATAACAGGGAAAGATTTGTGGAGACAAAGTTGATCTGTTTTCTAAACAAGCTTGTTACAATTTCTTGGAGAAGGAAAGATAAAGCTTGATGTGCGGAACAAATCTCATACTAAAGAAGAAACATTATCTATCAAGAGTTCACATAACAGAGGAGCTGATTTGCAAAAAGTAAAGTGGAGCTGTTTCCCATAGCAACCAAGATCCTTGTTACAAATGAATGAGAGGTCACATTAGAATGGTTGCTGGGGGGAAAAGATCTTCATATAGTGTTTCACAGCAGAAAGCACATTGTTTACACTGCCCAAAGAGCTGACAATCAAAGCATGGTCCTACAGACTCCTATGCACCTTTAGATTCACTATCTGGATCATTTGGGATCACTTTCTGTATCTGTTACCAGCATGCCATATCTGTATAATAAAGCCACCCTCCCACCTTGTACAGTGTAACCCAACCAATCTCAACCAGGGTTCCTCCATAGGTTACCAGGTTCCCTGAGCAATGAGCATTTTCTGACTCCCAGATAAGTAACCAATGACAGCAATGATCGTTTTATCCTCTGTATCCTAAAGGGGGCATTCTTCCCGATGAACAAGATTGTAAAAGAGCTGTAGGGGGGTATTCCTCCCTATGACCATCAATGTAAGGGGGTATTCCTCCCTATGACCATCATTGTAGGGGGGTATTCCTCCCTATGACCATCAATGTAAGGGGGTATTCCTCCCTATGACCATCAATGTAAGGGGGTATTCCTACCTATGACCATCAATGTAAGGGGGTATTCCTCCCTATGACCATCAATGTAAGGGGGTATTCCTCCCTATGACCATCATTGTAGGGGGGGTATTCCTCCCTATGACCATCAATGTAAAGGGGTATTCCTCCCTATGACCATCATTGTAGGGGGGTATTCCTCCCTATGACCATCAATGTAAGGGGGTATTCCTCCCTATGACCATCAATGTAAGGGGGTATTCCTCCCTATGACCATCAATGTAAAGGGGTATTCCTCCCTATGACCATCATTGTAAGGGGGTATTCCTACCTATGACCATCAATGTAAGGGGGTATTCCTCCCTATGACCATCAATGTAAGGGGGTATTCCTCCCTATGACCATCAGTGTAAGGGGGTATTCCTCCCTATGACAACCAATATGAGGGTCTTTGTGATGTAGGAGCGCGGAACCTTATGTGGATGCATTTTAAATGGATAGTTGGTTTGCGGTCCTAGAGGCTGCTCACCAACAACTGCAGGGTCTTGCTGGACCGCCAGATGAGTTTGTTGAAGTTTTGAAAGGATGGGAGTGGCACACCAGTTTGTACAGACTTTTTAAAATATTTTTTTGTAACCCAACGCGTTTCTGGGGCTCAGCACTCCCCCTTCATCAGGGCTAAAAACAGGATGATGCAGGCATTTGGATTGGAAAGGAACCAATATGAGGAGGCCTCTTCCTGATGACCACCAATGTAAGCGTGCATTCCTTTCGATAACCACCAATTTAGAGAGGCATTCTTCTCAATGACTACAACTGTAAGGGGCCATTCCTCCTGATGACCACCAATGTAAAGGGGGCATTCCTCCTTAAGACCATAACCATATTCTTCCTAATTATAACTGTAAAGCCCTGTACACACAATCAGTCCATCCGATGAGAAAGGACTGAAGGACCGTTTCATCGGTTAACCGATGAAGCTGACTGATGGTCTGATGTGCCTACACACCATCAGTTAAAAAACCGATCGAGTCCAACGCGGTGACGTAAAACACAACGACATGCTGAGAAAAATGAAGTTCAATGCTTCCAAGCATGCGTCGACTTGATTCTGAGCATGCGCGGGTTTTTAAACAATGCTTTTGCATACTAACCGTCGGTTTTGACCGATCGGTTAGGCGTCCAACGGTTGAATTTTAAAGCAAGTTCTAAATTTTTAGACCGAAGGATAACTGACCGATGGGGCCTACACACCATCGGTTTGGACTGATGAAACGGACCTTCAGTCCGTTTCCATCGGTTTTGATTGACCGTGTGTACAAGGCCTAAGGGGGCATTCCTCCCGATAACCACCAATGTAAGGGGACATTCCTAATGGTGACCTCAACTGTAAGGGAGCATTCCTCCTGATTACCACCAATGTAAGGGGACATTCCTCTTTAAGACCATAACCGTAATGGGGCATTCCTCCTGGTGGCCACCCGTGTAAGAGGACATTCCTCCCGATGACCATTAATTTAAAGAAGCATTCTTCCTAAGGACTACAACTCTAAGGGGGCATTCCTTCCAATGACCACCAATGTAAGAGGGCATTCCTAATGGAGACCCCAACTGTACGGGGGCATGCCTCCTGATGATCACCAATGTAAGAGGGCATTCTTTCTGGCGACCACAACTGTAAGGAGGCATTTCTCCTGGTGACCACCAATGTAAGGGGGCATTCCTCCCGACAACAACCAATGTAATTTTATATGGGCATTTCCCCCTATGATCATCAATGTCAGGGGGCATTCTTTGTGATGGCTACAACTGTAAGCAGGCATTCCTTCTGGTAAACACAACTGTAAGGGGGCATTACTCCTGGTAAACCCAATTGTAAGGGGGCATTACTCCTGGTAAACTCAACTGTAAGGGGGCATTACTCCTGGTAAACACAATTGTAAGGGGGCATTCCTCCTGGTAAACACAATTGTAGGGGGGCATTCCTCCTGATAATCACTAATGTAAGTGGACATTTTCCTGATGACTACAACTGTAAGGGGGGAATTCTTCCCCATGACCAACAACATATTGGGCATTTCACCCAATGATCGTCAATGTTAGGGCGCATGCTTCAGGATGGCTACAACTGTAAGGCCTCGTACACACCACCGAGTTTCTCGGCAAAAACCAGCAAGAAACTTGCTGGGAGATATTTTTGTGCCGAGGAAACCGGTCGTGTGTACATTTTCGTCGAGGAAACTGTCGAGAAACTCGACGAGCCAAAAAGAGAGCATGTTCTCTATTTCCTTGACGGGAATGGAGAAAATTGGCTTGTCAAGTTCCTCCACAGCCTAACAAGGAACTCGACGAGCAAAACGATGTGTTTCGCCCGTCGAGTTCCTCGGCCGTGTGTACGAGGCTTCAGGCGGCATTCCTCCCGGTGAACACAACTGTAGGTGGGCATTCCTCCTGATAAACACCAATGTAAAGGGGCATTTTTCCTGATGACTACAGCTATAAGGGGGCATTCCTCCCCATGACCAACAATATATTGGGCATTTCACCCAAAGATCATCCATGTGAGGGGGGCATTCTTCCAGATGGCTACAAATATAAGGGGGCATTCCTCCTGGAAAACACCAATGTAAAGGGGTCCTGGTGACTACAGCTGTAAGGGGGCATTCCTCCCCATGACCAACAATATATTGGGCATTTCACCCAAAGATCATCAATGTGAGGGGGGCATTCTTCCAGATGGCTACAAATATAAGGGGCATTCCTCCTGGAAAACACAACTGTAAGTGGGATTCTTTCTGATGACCACAACTGGTAAGGAGCATTCTTCCTGAAGACGCAACTGTAAGGAGCATTCTTCCCAACAACCAAAACTCTAAAGCTGGCCATACGCTTTGCAATCTGATTGTACAATCTCCTTTAGATCTACTATAAACTACATAGCGAAGGGGCCTGCCTGACTTGATTGTTCAATTTTTGTCCTCCTATTACACAATTATGTAGAATCCAAAAGGAAATTGTATAATTCGATTAAGAAGCATTCTTCCCAGTGACCATCGCTCTAGCTGTAGATCTAGTAATTATTAGCATCGGTTCCATGAGGCCAGAAAGTTCTGGTAAAAAGGTTGAGGTACCACTAATACAAAAATAGAAGCAGAAAGTCGTTGCAATAGGCAGGAGCAATGTCACTGTGGGGGATTGAGCCAGAGCAAACCCCTGTACAGCACATACAGCAAGCACCTGCTCTACATCTAATGACTGGGTACAGCTTCCATACAGCACAATGCAAGGCAACAGAAAACACACAATGGAAGGAAGCATGTTGCAAGTTGAATGTAATGCACACAGCACAGACATATAGGAGCAATCACAGCCATAGGAAGCTGTACTTACTTTAGCTGGGGAACACACAGACATTGGCTTCTTTGGAGCAGTCCTTAACCCAGTGCTGGCTGCAGGCAGGCTGAACAATAAAGAGTGGGACAGATGGGAGAGCAGTGTCTGTGCTGAACCTATTAGGCAGCAGTAGAGGCAGCCAATGGCAGAGCAGCCTGCTGACAATGACTGGGGCCAGGCAGATGCAAAGCTCCCCCAGCCAGCCAGCCAGGCAGCCCCTAGTGTCAGCTCTAGAGGCTCCTCCAGTTCAATGTGTTCCCAGGCTCTGCCCCCGGGCAGCCTGTGCATTAACGAGGGGCGTGCTGCAACAATGGAGCATACAAAGGAGGCAGCAAGGCAGCTGCTGGGTGAGAGCCCCGAGTCATTAGCAAGCGAGCTGCCAACAAAAAGCACCTGGCTCTGTACTGAGCTCGCGTTCTGCCATTGTCTCTGCATCCCCAGCAACAAAGGCGGCACATGATGGGGGGCAAAAGTTTTATTGCTGCCCTGATGATGGAGGGGGGCATGTAGGCATGGGGCAGCCTTCCAGGGACACTGTGCTGATCTAGGCTGGGGAACTCCTGCCCTGATGACTTGTGTATTTACACATTAAAGCATGTTTGTCAATATGGAAGGATGGATAGTCAATAGAAGGATTTCATGGCACAGGACACTTTTATTCCCAAGAGTAGGGATTTCTAGGGACAGATCTCACATGTCATGATTGCTGGCTATGATGTCACTGCTATTTCATCACTGGCCATGTCCACCAATGTAAGAGGGCATACACTATGCAATCTGATTGTACAATTTCCTTCAGATCTACCATAAACTACATAGCCAAAGGCAGGGCCGCCATCAGGAATTATGGGGCCCCTTACACAGCTTCAGGCATGGGCCCCCTGGAGCAGAGGGGAGGGGGGGGGGTTAGGGTGCTGCTGCCTGAAATCGAGAAGGGGGGGGGGGGGCGGCTGCCGCAAAAAAAGAAGAAATAAAGAAAAAAATATATAAAAAAAGGGGGGTAGCCATCCGGGGCCCTGGGGACCTCTGGGCCCTTTAATAATAAAAATATATATATAAAAAAAGGGGGTTTGCCACACATGGGGCTCTGGGGACCTCTGAGCCCTTTAATAAAAAAAAATAAAAAAAAAAAAATATATATATGTAAATATATATAAAGACAAAAAAAATATATATATAAAAAAAATATATTTTTTTTATAAAAAAAAGGGGGGTTGCCATCCGGGGCCCTGGGGACCTCTGGGCCCTTTAATAATAATAATAATAATAATAATAATAATAATGATATTATATATATATATATGGGGACCTCCGGACCTCTTAAAAAAAAAAGAAGAAATAAAGAAGAAAATATATAAAAAAAGGGGGGTAGCCATTCGGGGCCCTGGGGACCTCTGGGCCCTTTAATAATAAAAATATATATATAAAAAAAGGGGGTTTGCCACACATGGGGCTCTGGGGACCTCTGAGCCCTTTAATAAAAAAAAAATATATATAAAAATGGCCCTTTATTAAAAAATAAAATAAAAATATATATATTTTTTTTATTTTTATAAAAAATTAATAAAAAAAGGGGGGGTTGCCATCCGGGGCCCTGGGGGCCTCCGGGCCCATGAGGACCTCCGGACCTCTAAAAAAAAAAAAATTGTCCCTTTAATAAAAAATAAAATAAAAAAATATATAAAAAAAATATATATATTTTTTATTAAAGGGGGTTGCCATCCGGGCCCCTGGGGACCTCCGTGCCCCTTACAGGTGTAATGCCTTTACCCCCCTGATGGTGGCCCTGGCCAAAGGCATATGCGTGCGCACAGGGTGTGCCTGGGCACACCCTAATCACCCCATGTGCCACACATTCCCCCTATTTTGGAAAAATGGTCAAAAAAAATTTAACAAATAAAATTGTAAAAAAATAATATAAAATAATACAAATAAAAATTACTGACACCATCCACTACCCTACTGACACCAATTTCTACCCTACTGACACCGTCCACTGCTCTAATGACACCGTCAGTATATATACACATACACACGAATATGTGTTTGAGCTTTGGGGTGCACACCCTAATGCAATGGGCTGCGCACACCAATGGCCAAAGGGTCTGCCTGACTTAAAGCGGAGGTTCAGACAATTTTTTTTTTAAAAGCCAGCAGCTACAAATACGGCAGCTGCTGACTTTTAAAAAATGGACACTTACCTGTCCAGCATGCCCGTGATGTCAGCAGCCGAGGCTGAGCAATCGCTCGGTCCTCGACTGCTTCCGCCGCCATCCTCGGTGAGGGAATCAGGAAGTGAAGCCTTGCGGCTTGCGGCTTCACTGCCCGATTCCCTACAGCGCATGTGCGAGGATCGCTGCGCGCCGTCACTGGTCCCCGCTCTCTCCTGGGAACAGTGTTTCCCAGAAGACAGCTGGGGGAATGACGTGCCAGGCTGGATTCCCCGCGGGGATCCGAACCCGGAAGTGGTGCAAATACCTGTCTCAGACAGGTATCTGCACCCCCCTCCCCCTGAAAGGTGTCAAATGTGACACCGGAGGGGGGATCCAAAAAGCGGAGGTTCACTTTTTGTATGATCCTCCGCTTTAATACAAATTAAACAGATCGTTCAATTTTTTCCTCCTATTACACAATTATGTAGAATCCAAAGGAAATTACCCAGAGACTGTATACATTTTTTATCTCTACCCCAAAATCTTTTAAAACCGTAATAAATGTAGAACCAAAAAAATGTACAGATTGCAGCTTTCCAATCATCCAACGTGGTGTCTGCATTACTTTTCTTTTTTTAACAACTTCATCTCCAGAAGATTTACCCCCCTTCATGACCAGGGATACGGCGCTGTGTTACTTGAACTGACAATTGCACGGGCGTGCGACGCTGTACGCAAATACAATTTTACCCACAAATAGAGCTTTCTTTTGGTGGTATTTGATCACCTCTGTGGTTTTTATTTTTTGTGCTATAAACAAAAAAAGGCCGACAATTAAAAATATATATATATATATATATATATGTATATATATATATATTTTTTCATAAAACAATATTTTTTACTTTTGCTTTAAAACATTCACAATTAAAAAAAAATAATTAAAAATTGAATTTCTGAATTTAGGCCAATATGTATTCTGCTACATAGTCTTGATTACAAAAAAAATCACAATAAGTCTATATTGATTGGTTTGCACAAAAGTTATAGCGTCTGCAAACTATGGGATATTTTTATTACATTTTTTTACAAGTAATGGTGACGATCAGCAACTTATAGCGGGACTGTGATATTGCAGTGGACAAATCGGACACCTAACTGGCGCTTTTTGGTGACCAGTGACACAAATACAGTGATCAGTAATAAAAAAATATGCACTGTCACTGTACTAATAACACTGGCAGGGAAGAGGTTAACATCAGGGGCGATCAAAGGGTTAAATGTGTAACCTGGGAGTGCCTTCTAACTGTGGGAGGGAGGGGGGGTGCTTTGACTGGGGGAAGGTAAAGATCCGTGTTCATGGTTAGCAGGAACACAGGTTTAGCACATTCCCCTCTCAAATAACGGCGGTATGCCTTGTTTACATAGGCAGAATGGCGTTCTACCTTTCCCCTGAACGATCGGCGGGTCCAGGCAGACATCGCATCCGCCAGACCCCTTGATTGGCTCCCCCTGATTGGCTCCCAGCACGCATGCGTATCCCAGACCTGGCAGTGTCAGATCATGTACCAGGTATGTGATCTGGTGCAGAGCGCCCACCCTGCGCAGTATATCTACGGTGGGCGGTCGCTAAGCGGTTAAAATAGAACTACAAGCAAAACCTTTTTTTTCTTCATTTTGGATAGAACAAAGAAGGGTTATAACCCCTTTTCGCCATCTGTGTCCCATGGCCAAACAGGAAGTGAGCGAAAATCCCAGCAAATTAAAGTGGAGCTCCACCCAAAAAAAAAGCCTCTTCGCACCACTGCCACATTTGGCACTTTTTGGGGGGACATGTATCTGGTTTTGACAGGTCCCCACTCCCACTTCTGGGTAAGCTTGATACACAATGATCTTTGTAATGTCCGGCCCCTCCTCCTTGCCCCCGCGGCCTTCTGGGACCTGTGTTTTTTCCAGAAGACAATGGGGCCATTCAGAAAGCGCAGCACAATTTGTGCATGCACAGTAGGAAACAGCCTGTGAAGGTGAAGGCTTCACTGCCGATTTCCCTTACTTGCAATGCTGGCGTCTGCACCTCAAAGCTGATGGACGAATCGGCTTGGGGTGCCAACATCACAGGATCCTTGGGCAGGTAAGTGTCCTTGTATTAAAAGTTAGTATTTGTAGCTGCTCCACTTTAAAGCGGGGGTTCACCCTAAAAAAAAATTCTAACATTACATTGAGCTGACTTCTGACACTGACAGTATGCTGATCTTTTTTTTTTTTTTTTACGTACATACCGTTTTATCGCTATTTTCCACCACGGCTTCTGGGTAGTGAATCCCGCGGGAGTGGGCGTTCCTATTCACAGGCTAAGTGATTGACGTGATAAGAAAAGCTTCCCACCAGCGCATACGGCCGCGTCACGAGTTGCCGAAAGAAGCCGGACTGCGAGTCGGCTCTATACGGCGCTATACGGCGCTTCCGCACCGACGTTCGGCTTCTTTCGGCAACTCGTGACGCGGCCGTATGCGCCGGTGGGAAGATTTTCTCATCACGTCAATCACTTAGCCTGTGAATAGGAACGCCCACTCCCGTGGGATTCACTACCCGGAAGCCGGGGTGGAAAATAGCGATAAAACGGTATGTACGAAAAAAAAAAAAGATCAGCATACTGTCAGTGTCAGAAGTCAGCTCAATGTAATGTTAGAATTTTTTTTTAGGGTGAACCCCCGCTTTAACCACTTCAGCCCTGGACCATTTTGCTGGTCAATGACCGGGCCACTTTTTGCGATTCGGCACTGCGTTGCTTTAACTGACAATTGCGCGGCCTTGCGATGTGGCTACCAAACAAAATTGGTATCCTTTTTTTCCCACAAATAGAGCTTTCTTTTGGTGGTATTTGATCACCTCTGTTTTTATTTTTTGCGCTATAAACAAAAATAGAGCGACAATTTTGAAAAAAAAATGAATATTTTTTACTTTTTGCTATAATAAATATCCCCAAAAATATATAAAAACAAATATTTTTCTCCTCAGTTTAGGCCGATGCGTATTCTTCTACATATTTTTCGTAAAAAAAACGCAATAATCGTTTATTGATTGGTTTGCGCAAAAGTTATAGCGTCTACAAAATAGGGGGTAGTTTTATGGCATTTTTTATAAAAACAATTTTTTTACTAGTAATGGCGGTCATCTGCGATTTTTATCGGTACTACAACCTTATAGCGGACACTTTTGGCAAATTTTTTGGACTATTGGCATTTTTATAGCGATCAGCACTATAAAAATGCATTGATTACTGTAAAAATGTCACTGGCAGGGAAGGGGTTAACACTAAGGGCGAGGAAGGGGTTAATTATGTTCCCTGGGTGTGTTCTAACTGAAGGGGGGGGTGGGACTGAGTAGGGGAAATGACAGAGCGCTCATTTCTCCCCCTGACAGGACACACAGACAGCTCCCGGTTCTCACTCTGTAACAAGCGATCGCAGGTGCCTGGCGGTGATCGCGCCCGGCGGGCACGTGCGTTGGCACCAGGGGCGAGCAGGGGGCGTGCGCGCCCCTAGTGGCTGAAATGCGTAATATTACGTGATTTCGCGCAGCCGAGCTGACCTGCCGCCGTAAAACTGTGGCGGCTGGTTGGCTAGTGGTTAAGGGAAATTCCATGGGGACCCCCAGGTCACCAGAACTAGTGTTCCCATTGGAAGATTTCCCCTCTATTACTTTTCTGGGGACAACCCAAAATTTGGGATTTTCTTTTACTTTCACTATCAATGATAATGGTAAACAGGACAAATATAGAGGGTCAATCTCCCTACCGGGGGCACAGACAGCAATAAAAATTGACAGGCATTCTAATCCCTCTCCATTCTATCCAAAATGGAAAAAAAAAATTGCATTTAGTTTAACTTTAACTGACAATGCAACACTGTACATAAATAATATTTACTGTATGTCCTTTTTTCCCACAAATAGAGCTTTGTTTTGGTGGTATTTGATCACCTCTGCATTTTTTTTGCACTATAAACAAAAAAAGACGACAATTTAAAAAAAATATATATATATTTTTACTTTCTGCTATAAAACATATCCAATAAAAAAAAAATTAAAACCAAATTTCTTCATCAATTTAGACCAATATGTATTCTGCTACATATTTTTGGTAAAAAAAAATCCAATACATGTGTATTCATTGGTTTGTGCAAAAGTTATAGCGTTTACAAACTATGGAATATTTTTATGGGATATTTTTTTATACTAGTAATGGTGGCGATCAGTGACTTATAGCAGGACTGCGATATTGCGGTGGACAATCGGACACTAACTGACACTTTTTGGGAACCAGTGACACTAATACAGTGATCAGTGTTTCTCTGCTATCAGCATGAATCACTTCTGAAAAGTTTTCCTGACACCAAGAGAAAAATGGTGACAGGGAGGGACCTCCAGCTGATTGACAGTCTCAGCTCTGTTCCAGTGTGCTGTGAAGGGGGTGTATCTCTTCCCACAAACCAGCTCTCAGAACTGTCCTCACTGAGCTCTGCATGGTGTAACTTTTTTTCTGAACTCTCAAACAAGCTTTACATATTCAGAACTGTGAATGGATGTAGAGAAAAGAAGACAGTGGATAGACAGGTACAACTTATGTAGGAGTATGTGTTTCACCTCTGTATATCACCTGAGGCCAGTAATTTCACTGGGTATATGTAAGGGTTTACACTTGAAGCCAACAATACATGGATCAAAATACACCCGGTTCATCGTTGATCAATTTCCATCCATGTATGTGCACCCTGGTTGTGGAGAAGCTGATCTATTGATTCATTTCTGTACAACCACCCTGACGAGTTTTTTCTGAATGATCAGTGCCTCCGGCAACATAGATCATTGTGTTCTCACACTGGGGAGGGCTCCCCATCATGAGAACACATTGGCATAGCGGAGGTGATTCCCCCATCCACCTTGAATGGATGGGGGAATCATTAAAGCGGGGGTTCACCCTTAGAGGGCACTTTTTCCCCTTAGATTCATGCTCGTTTTCTCTAGGGGAATCGGCTATTTGTTTTAAAATATGTGCAGTACTTACCCGTTTACGAGATGCATCCTCTCCGTCGCTTCCGGGTATGGGCTGTGGGAATGGGCGTTCCTTCTTGATTGACAGTCTTCCGAGAGGCTTCCGACGGTCGCATCCATCGCGTCACGATTTTCCGAAAGAAGCCGAACGTCGGTGCGCAGGCGCAGTATAGAGCCGCACCGACGTTCGGCTTCTTTCGGCTACGAGTGACGCGATGGATGCGACCGTCGGAAGCCTCTCGGAAGACTGTCAATCAAGAAGGAACGCCCGCTCCCGAAGACCCATACCCGGAAGCGACGGAAGAAGATGCAGCTCGAAAACGGGTAAGTACTGCTCATATTTTAATACAAATAGCCGATTCCCCTAGACACAACGAGCAGGAATCTAAGGGGAGAAAAAAAAAAATTTAATACATGGGTGAACTCCCGCTTTAAATTTTTTTGCATTTAACCCGCTGGTTGAAAAAAAAAAATGAAGGTACTCGCATTCTGCCCGCACTCTGGATGAAGGAGCACAGGGACACCTTTGGACAGCAAAATTATCAGTCTGGGGGGAGGGGAGTGCTTGATATACCAGCAGATTTAGATACACTAACGAATTGATACCAAACACCTGCTAATATTTTATAAGCAGTTACAGCAACAGTTTATTTTTCCTTTTGGGATAAAGGTTAGTGCACTTTTAACGCAGTATATTTCAGTGCCTTTCTGCAAGTTTAATGATGTATATTTCAGTGTGTTACGTTCCATTTAACGCAGTATATTTCAGTGCGTTACTGCAAGCTTAACACCCTATATTTCAGTGTGTTACCTTCCTTTTAACGCAGTATAGTTCAGTGCATTACTGCAGGTTTAATGCAGTATATTTCAGTGCGTTACGTACCATCTAACACAGTATATTTCTGTGCGTTAGTGCAGGTTTAATGCAGTATATTTCAGTGTGTTTCTGCAAGTTTAACACTGTATATTTCAGTGCGTTACGTGCCATTTATTTCTGTGCATTAGTGCACGTTTAACGCAGTATATTTCAGTGCATACAGCAAGTTTAATGTAACACCATATATTTCAGTGTGTTACATGCCATTTAACACACTTTGGGCCAGATTCTCAAAGGCGTTACGACGGTGCAACACCATTAGCGCCGTCGTAACACCTCATCTGGCCCCGGGTATCTATGCGACTGATTCTCAGAATCAGTTGCGCATAGGTACCCATTAGATCTGACAAGCGTAAGGCTGTTACGCGCTGTCAGATCTTAAAAGTAATTTTTTTTCCCGCCGCTAGGTGTCGCATCGTCGCTTTTCCCCGTCGTCTATGCAAATTAGGTAAGTACGGCGATTCACGAACATACGCGAGGTCGACGCAGCGAATTAACGTCGTTTGCGTAGCGTACCCGACGCGTAAGGTTGCCCCTGCTAATTAGCAGGCGCAACCAATGTTAACGATGGCCGTCGTTCCCGCGTCGAATTAAAAAAAAAATACGTCGTTTGCGTAAGACGTCCGTGAATGGCGCTGGACGCCATTTACGTATACATCTAGGCAAATGACGTCGGGGCGACGTCATTTAGCGCAATGCACGTCGGGTAATTTACCCGACGGAGCATGCGCAGTACGCTCGGCGCGGGAGCGCGCCTAATTTAAATGGTGCCCTCCCCATTTGAATTGGGCGGGCTTGCGACGAGCAATCTAACGCTACACCGCCGCAAGTTTACAGGTAAGTGTTCTGAGAATCAGGATGTAAACCTGTAGACCTGCGGCGGTGTAACGTAGAGCTCATACATTACGCTGCCCAGGAGCAACGCTAATGTATGAGAATCTGGCCCTTTATTTCTGTGCATTAGTGCATGTTTAACGCAGTATATTTCAGTACGCTACGTGCCATTTAACGCAGTATATTTCTGTGCGTTAGTGCACATTTAACGCAGTATATTTCAGTGCGTTACATGCCATTTAACTATATATTTCAGTGCGTTATTGCACGTTTGACGCAGTATATTGCAGTGCGTCAGTGCAGTTTTACTGCAGTGTATCAGTGGAGTGTGTCTGTGTAGTGAGTACGCAAGTTAAAGTGCACCAACCGCCACTTTCCATTGAATAAAGTGCATCCACCTACACATTTCGACATCTTTATTACATTTTGTTAATAAGCTCCCTCCCATCATGTCTGGGAGGACAACAAGGAGAGGCAGATGTTCCCATGGCACTGTGAGCGGGCCAGCAGCATATGTGTCCACAGGCAAAGGTGGACATGGTCAGTCCTCAGGCAGAGCATAATTTCCTCTGTTTAGTGATGTTGCCCGTGTTATCCAGCCACAGCATGCAGAGGAGGTGGTGGCCTGGCTTACTAAACCATCCTCATCCTCATCATCATCCTCCATCACCCAAGCAGAGACTAGTGTGCAGTCCACTGCAGCTGCCAGAGTGGCTTAATCCCATTGGCCCGAACGACCCTGACGTCACTTCCGGTTTACGAAGCGCTCCACGCTGAGGCGCACTTCCTGTTCTGGTCTCGGCTATCCGGAGGTTGCTGCAATTGCACGGCTTACATGTCTGCCAGCTGAAGGATTCCCTGCAGACATTCTACTGTTTCTGTGTCATCTGGTACAAGCCATCCATCTTACGGACCATCCAGTGACTCCAGGACCTTGTACAATTACATGCCTATTCATGCCATTGTTTTGTAAGTAGCCATTTGGCTGTTTATGTTGCTATAATAATGCTGCACTTAGTTTGGCGCTCCTTGCTTTTCTTCATTATATCTTCCAGAGTTGTGTTTCAGCTTTCATGGTAGCTGCTGCTAGTGTACATTCTTAGAGACTGTGCCATCTGCCCTGCATATAGTATTGGACTTTCTTGTAGAGACTATACCTGAGTGATCTTTGCACCATCTCACCCCCTTTTTTTCTGCCTCCTTGTTTACAGCTATTCCTGCCATAGCCCCAGCATCAGGCATGGAGGAGTCAGCAGAGTTATTTAAACACAGCATCAGCCACTTTCGCCTTGACGATGCACAGCCATTACTTGATTCAGATGTTGGTTCTGGGGTTGAGGAAGGCAGGAACATGAGATTACAGAGAGGAAGAACACTGGTACACAAATTGGCAGTCATGTTCCCCCAGCCACAGTGTATTGCCAAGTTGTCTCTAGTGGTGATGAGGATGGAGGAGATGATGATGATGAGGTCACTGACGTGACCTGAGTACCGGATAGAGCAGAGGAGGAAAGTGAGGGTGAGGGTAAGGCACAACCCCAATGAGGCAGCCAGCATGGAAGAGTAGAGAACAGCCACCCTATTCCCTCACATTGTGGAGCTGTTATCTCCTGGCCCACTTCCCACAGCTCAGCTGTCTGGGCCTTTTTTAGCGCATACTGTTAGACAGGTAATTTGGTTGTCTGCGAGCTGGTTGGTAAGTAGGCTTGGTTCTTTCCTGGGCATTCCCCAGGCCTTTGTTGATATCTGTTTCAGCCTTCCAATGTTGCTTACTGAGATGGCCAGCTATAGATGAGTCTGTTTCACCTGTGGTGTTTGTATTGGTCCAGCAGCGCACCAGCACCTTTGCAGCCATTGTACTACATGCTGGGTGTTTGGTGTGCTCCTGTACCTTTAAGAAGGGATGGGCTGCCCTTCAGTCCACCTGTCCTCATCTATCCATCAGAATGCATGTGCCTCCACTGTGGGGACACTCATTGTTTAGTGTTAGGACCACAGACTCCAGGGTGCCGTGACGTGGCTCTGTGACTCACGCATGTGTTTGCAAATGCGTGCGGACAAAACCCCTGTTTTTAACGCATACTGTTAGACAGGTTATTTGGTTGTCTGCGAGCTGGTCGGTAAGTAGGCTTGGTTCTTTCCTGGGCATTCGCCAGGCCTTTGTTGATACTTTTTGATACTTTTTTAGCACATGTGCAGCTGATTGCAATTTGCAAACTGTCTCAAGCACATCAAGTGTGGCAAAAACACCAACCACTTGGGTACTACATGCTTGACAAGGCATTTAACCTCCCAGAGGTTAAGAGCACCTGAAAGCCACACAAAACAAGCGCAAATCTGTTCCTCCTTTTTACTCACCTCAATCTTCCCCCACTATATCTCATGATGACCTCTCATAAGCCTCCACTGACAGGGATTATGGTTTAGAGCAGGGTGTCCCAGGTCTTTGCAGCACATCTGGCAGTAGCACACCACCAGCTGTAGACTATAGCCGGCGAGTTTCTCTGCCCCATCTGCTGCAGCAGAAAAAAAATATAGCCACCCACATGCCCAGTTTCTAAATGCAAGCTTATCAACAACTTCTGCCTTTCTATCTGGTGGATTCTGCCCCCTTCTGTGAATTTGAAGAATGTGCTGTTCCACAATGGCAGGTTCCCAGTCGCTATTTCTTTTCACGTAAGGCCATTCCAGCTCTGTACCATCACCTGGAAGGCAATGTTGACACATGGTCCAGCAAGCATGGTCAGGGATGATATATTTCATTCACAGCACACTGGGTAACTCTGCTTGCAACTCGGAAGGATGCAGGACAGGTCTCAGTGCTTGTTGTGCCCCCACGTCTCTATACAGCTAGTGGTGATGATGCAAGCTTTGTGAGCTCTACCCCCTCCTTCTCCTCTTCCTCCTCAATGCCCTCCGCTGCTGAATTGTCCTATGAACCACAAGTACCCCCTAAGCATTCAAGGGGCTACTCAATGAGTCAGGCTAAAAGGTGCCATGCAGTTCTTCAGTTGGTATGTCTAGGGAACAGGAACCACACCGGAGCAGAGATTCTTGCAGCTCTGCAGGGGCAGGCCCAAAGGTGTTTCATGCCACACCAGCTGGAGCCAGTAATGGTGGTGTCCGATAAATACTCAAACCTCCTGTCCGCCCAGGGAAAGTTGATGCATGTGCCCTGCCTGACATATGTCCTTAATTTGGAGGTGCAACGTTTCCTAAATAGGTGCCCATGTTTGGAAGATCTGTTGAAGCAGGCCAGAAGAGTCTGTAGCTATTTCAGGCAGCCATACACAGCCAGTGCTTGGTTGGCTGAAATTCAGTGGGAATTCCACCTGCCCGTAAACCGTTTGATTTGTGACATACTCACCAGGTGGAACTCGACTTTGGCAATCCCTGTTGTGTTCCTGCTGAAGCAGACTCTGCGTGGCATTACGGATAGGGGACTTCAAGCAGAGCAGCAGGAGGACTTCTTTTCCTCTCATGGCCCACTTTATGCAGACACCATTGTTCCTGCACCACAGAACACACAAGAGGAGAGGGAGGAGGAGGAGGCAGTTTTGGAGGCATTGAAGCCCAGGAAGACATACATCAAACAGTAAGGCCCCGTACACACAAGAGGATCCATCCGCTGAAAAATCTCAGCGGATCGGTTTCAGCGGATAGATCCCCTGGTGTGTACGTTCCAGCGGATATTTATCCGCGGATATTTCCGAATTCCAGCAGATAAAAATTTGTAGACATGTCTACAAATCTATCCGCTGGAATCGGAACCAGCGGATCGATCCGGTGGTCTGTACAGACTCACCGGATCGATCCGTCCGAACCCATCCCTCGCATGCGTCGTAATGATTCGACGCATGCGTGGATATCCTTATATGACAGCGTCGCGCACGTCGCCGCGTCATTATCGCGGCGACGGCGCGACACGTCACCGCGATGGGATATGGCGCGGATTTCAATCCGATCGTGTGTACACTCCATCGGATTAAAATCCTCAGAGGATTTATCCGCGGATACGGTCCGGCGGACCGTATCCGCGGGTAAATCCAATCGTGTGTACCAGGCCTAAGAGGTGTATTTCCATCCCCAGAACCCTTGGGAGTATTACGTATTACGTGGGAGGAGGCAGTTCCAGATACTATAATCCTCAGTGACCCCGAGGAGTCTGCTTCTCATGCCTAAGCAAATTTGCAGTGCATGGGCTCCCTCATGCGTCAAAGCTCAAGAATATGTGGCATAAAGGATAAGGATCACTATTGGTTGGCAACCCTCCTTGACCACCATTACAAGGGGAAAGTCTCAGAACTCATCCCATCCCCACAGAGAGTGCAGAAGATGAAATCTGTTGAGTACACCTTAAAGAGGAGTTTATCTAAAGTTTTTCCTGACTCTGGTAGGTTACAGTGTCGTGGAAAACGTCATATTGATGCTTCTGTGTGTCAAGAGAGGAGCAGGTGGAGTAGGCGGCCACCTAAGTGATGCATTTCACAATTTTTTTTAGTCCTCGCCGCCCAGGACTGTCAACTTCCACATCCCTTTGGCAGCGTCTGCATCACATGTGCAAAAACAAGAAGGATATGGACAGCCGCACTCCAGTAACTTGAAAAAAGACGTGCCCTTTATTGGGTACAGGAAAAAATGCACTACAGATATCAGCACACAGTGGGATAAACAGCTGACGCGTTTCGCATTGAGTGTCAATGCTTAATCATAGCTATAGATGAAATAAAAAATAACAGGTATACATATACACACAGAAATCTATGCTTAATTGGACCCACCCAGCATGTGATTGACTACAGCAATTAGCCAGTATCCAACACACATGCTTATAATACATTTTCATTAATCATCAACTCACTTTCTTTATTCACATTTATATTTACACCACATCCCTGTCATACCTCAGCTTTTAATATGTCTTTGATTACTATTTATATTTTTACATTATTATGTGTTGCCTTTTTGGTCACATTTATTATTGTCCACACTTGTATTTACAGATTTGTTTCACTTTGCAAGCCAGTTTGTTTCATGTGTGCTTTTTTTCACCTATGCCTTTTCTCCCCACCCCCCCGCATGTGTGTTGGATACTGGCTAATTGCTGTAGTCAATCACATGCTGGGTGGGTCCAATTAAGCATAGATTTCTGTGTGTATATGTATACCTGTTATTTTTTATTTCATCTATAGCTATGATTAAGCATTGACACTCAATGCGAAACGCGTCAGCTGTTTATCCCACTGTGTGCTGATATCTGTAGTGCATTTTTTCCTGTACCCAATAAAGGGCACGTCTTTTTTCAAGTTACTGGAGTGCGGCTGTCCATATCCTTCTTGTTTTTGCACATCCTGTGCATTGCCAGCACCCATCTGCTTCTGAGTGGACATCAATTACCCTAGTGAGCTCACCTGGAGCGGCAGCTTTCTTACCTGTTTGTCGTCTGCATCACATGGTTGACAATTATCTAGGGGCGAAAAAACAAAGATGGAGAGCTTTCCAGTCGATGATCCACTGGCTTAGTGGGTCATGAGAATAGACCACTAGCCAGAACTTTCCCAGTATGCAATTGCAATTGCAACTTGCCCAGTATGCAATCCGAACCTGCATTCAGTGCTGCTATACTTTTTTTTACTGATAATAGAACGCGTCTGCCCACAGACTCCGTGGATCGTCTGACATTTATCAAAATGAATCAGTCCTGGATTACCAGCAGCTATGAAGCCCCTGATGCTGATGTTGCGAATTAAGTGTTTTTGGGATGTGGAATCTCTGCAGGACTTCTAGGCTGCCCAGCGTTGTGGGTGTTGATTTCATCTGGAAGATTTTTTTTGGTGCAGGTTTCATGGGCACAATTAACACCCAAAGACCAGTTTTTGACAGAAAGGCCAATTCTTGCTTTCATCAAGATTACCTCAATGGGGATACAGTGTGAAGGCACCACCGACACCCAAAGACTAATTTTTCTGCATTTGTTTGACAGGTGCATATCATTGCAGTTGTTGACAGAAAGGCCAATTCTTGCTTTCATCAATAGTACCTCAATAGGGTTATGGTGTGAAGGCACCACCCAAAAAACATTTTTTTTTACCTGTTACTCCTATTCAAAGTCTGTTGAAGAGACCAGACTTGATCCAAAAATCTCTAATCTTGTTCCCAGTGCACTACATTGTGGCCTCATAATACAGACTGGCTCCCCAAGCCGTTGCTCACAAAATAAAGAACGCTTTACAGGTAGACTAAGGGGACCCCCCAGGCACTATATTAAATTACATTTTTCACTGGCATTTCAAAATGAATTTTTTTACAAACTTTTTTTCATTGATGCATGACCCCTATGGCAGTACCCGGACCCCCATAACCATTGTATGCTAAATCACTTGCATATAAGCCTTTAAAATGGGCACTTTTGAATTTTTGCAATGTTCGAGAGTTCTGGTGCAAACCGAAGCGGCCCATCCCTAAACACAACACATATGCATTCATAGGCTTCCAGCACATCTCTCAGTCTCTAGAAATGATCGGGAGCCAGGGAGAGCAGTTCCCAATCATGTGACCACTATGGCTGACAATCATTCCCCCATCAACACATTCCTGCGGGGTCATTGTGTTCTCCCACTGGGGGAGTGGGGGAAGTCGTCCTCACTGGGAGATGACAGTAAATATTGCTAGTGGCTTTAGAAGCTGCTAGCAATAATTGCATGTAAAATCTAACAGGCTGGTTGTACCCAAGTTGATCAATCGATCAATTTGGGTACATTCAGCTTGCCCATACATGATTTGAATCTCAGCCAGCCCCTGCTGAACCAGCCAAAATTCAAACCGTCTATAGCTGGCTTTACTGTGTTTTTCTTACTTCTTGTATATTCCTAAATATAATGGGACCATGGAGAATGAATATAACCACCCTCTAACAGGAAGTCAATAAAGTGGATGTAAACTCTCACATATACCCAGTGAAATGAACCGCCTCAGATGATACACAGAGATGAAAAAAATCTCCCTACATAAGTTTTACATGTATATCTGCTGTCTTCAGTTTTATATATTCTTTAGAAAGTTCAGATTGCGTTAGGAGATTTTCTCTTCCTGTTCAGCACTGCAGTGAAACCTGGGCAAACAGCTGATTTGTGTGAAAGGCACGCACCCCCTCTCCTCATAGGTAGAGACTTTCAGAGCTGTTCGTTGAATAGTTCAGGGCTCTGCAAATCTATTTATAGCATTTCCCCCTAACACAAAACTCTGGCTGCTTTCATCTCATTTGACAGAGAACTTTTTCAGGATTTATCAGGCTAATAACAGAAGAAAGGGTCAGGAGACAGCTATTATGGTACATAGGGCTTTGAAGAGAGATAACAAAACATTGCAGAAATTTGTGCCCAACCTTCTGCCTTTACAACTTTTTTAAGGTAAAAAATCTTCTGCATTTATGACCACTTAAAGGGATCCACTTAAAGCAGTGTTTCTCAATTCCAGTCCTCAGGCCCCCCCAACAGGTCAGGTTTTCAGGATTTCCATTATTTTGCACAGGTGATTTGATCAGTTTCACTGCCTTAGTAATCACCACAGCCTTTTCATCTGAGGGAAATCCTAAAAACCTGACCTGTTGGGGGGGCCTGAGGACTGGAATTGAGAAACACTGACTTAAAGGAACACTAAAGGCAAACTTTTTTTTTTAAATAACAAACATGTTATACTTACCTCCACTGTGCAGCTCGTTTTGCACAGAGTGTCCCCCTAACTCTGTCTTCTGGGGTCCCTCGGCGGCTGTCTCGCCTCCTCCTCGCAAAAGCTTTCCACCTTCATGCAAGCGAGCTCGCATGGTGGAAAGCTTATGCGAGCGCGCTCCCGTGATACAGCGGCGGGCATAGCCACCGACTGTATAACTCGGCCCCGCCCCCCGGCACGCCGCGTCATCCGCTGTGATTGACAGCAGTGCCAGCCAATGGCTGCGCTGCTATCAATCCGTCCAGCCTAGCCAATCAACAGCCAGGCTGGGAACCGAAGAGGATCACATGGACGCGCGCGGGACTTTCGAGGGGTCAGGTAAGTAAAATGGGGGTTCGGGGGGGCCGGTACCGTCGGATGTTTTTTCACCTTAATGCATAGGATGCATTAAGGTGAAAAAACATTTACCTTTACAACCCCTTTAAAGATGATCTTTAGTCCTAACAAAAAACTTCAGTTACAAGCTGCACATACTGTAGATGCTGACTTTTAAAAAATTGAGTGCCGGCCCAACCTGGTCCAGTTTTTTGCCGGTCTTCAGGCTCCCTGGTGCCAGAACGTTTACTAGGGGAAGCCGGCTGTGAAGGGGAGGGCAAACTTCCAAGGCAATTGGAGTGGAAGTGGGAGTGGGTACTTGCTAAAACTCCGTTACCCCCCTCCCGCCAAAAAAACTTCAAAAGTGGGTGAGGAAGGGGGAAGAAGGTGTTAAACGAAAATTTCCCTCTTTATAGTGAAGTTCCGCTTTAAGAATGCATATCTCAATTGATTTTTCAGAGTTTAGGGTCAAGTCAAAGTAGAGATGCACTAAAAGATATTGTCCAAAAATGGTGTTATCCTCATTTTGTCGATAAGAGAAAAAAAAGCCGAAAACGCACACAATTTTGCAGCAAATTTGTGGTGATTTTCCACGAGTTTGCGCTGATTTTACTGCAATTTTACAGCGCATTAGCCCCGCTTTTGCGTCAAATTTACCAATATTTTACTGTGCTTATAGTTTGTTTTTCATAGGTCATGTGTCATCAAATACGCAAGCTTTTCTTGCGCAAAGGTGCCAATCAGGCTGGGTTCACACTGGCGTTAACACAGACATCATATGTGATTCACACCGCATTGCTGTGCAGATCAGATACGATGTCTGTGCGATGGAAATTCAGTTTGTAGGGCTGAATTTGCATCACATTCGGACCAAAATAGTACAGGACCCTTTTTTTTGCTGCACTGGAATCGGATTGCATGCGATCCAATTCCTGTACCATTTCACAGTTCGCACTGCGATCCGATTTGGGGTTGGATTTGGGATTGGCATTAACTTTACATTGACACCCACTGCTGTCCGCAGATGTTAGTGTGAACCGTCTGCGATTCAGGTGCAATGCGGGAACCCGCACAGGATTCACAGGGTTTCCCACCACACCAGTGTGAACCCAGCCTAATGGCCAACAATAAATTCATATTCATTTAAATTAAAGATGTTAATTAAAAAGTCGAACATAATACAATTATATATAAAAATATAAAAAAAAATTAAATGTAATCATTCATTCTTAAAGTGGTTGTAAAGGCAAAAGTTTTTTTTTTATCTTAATGTATTCTATACACTCCTACTTTCCCCTCTCTCCTCTCACATAGCCCCTTCTCTAGCACTTTCACAGTCCCCTTTCTTCACTCTTACAATGCTAACTTAACTGTATCACAGTTACCTCACTCCTCTCTCACAGTCCTTTCTCTGGCACTCTCATAATCCCCTCACTGTTCACTCTCTAACATTCCTCTCTCTCTGCACAGTCCCCTCTACTCTCTCACAGTTGCCTGTCTTGCATGCTTACAGTCCTGTCTCCCCACTCACAATCCCCTCCCTCCTCTCTCTCAGTACACTTGTCACAATCCCCTCCCTCCTCTCTCTCAGTACCTTTGTCACAGTCCCCTCGCTCATCTTTCACAGTCCCTTCTTTCACAGTCCTTTTTCTAGCACTCACATTCCTCTCCCTCCACTCTCACATTCCTCTCTCTCCACTCTCACGGTCCTCTCCCTCCACTCTCACTGTCTCCTCTCTCCTCTTTCACACTCCCTTCTCTCCACAATCACCAACTCCTCTCTTTTTTCAAAATCACCTCTTTTCTCTCTCACACTCCCATCTCTCACACACTCTCAGACCTTTCTCTTGCACTCTCACAGTCCCTCTCTCCTTTCTCACAGTACTTTCACTCCTCTCTCACAGTTTCTTTCTCCTGCATTATTACAGTCCCCTGTATTTACTCTTACAGTCCCCTCTCCTCTCCCACAGCCCCCTCTCTCCTCCTTCACAGTCCCTGCTCCCATGCTCTCACAGTCCCCTCTTTCTTCTCTACAGTACCCTCTCAAAATGTCAAAGACCACTCTATTACACCCTCACAGTCCTTTTTTATTACTCTACATGTTTCCTCTCTCATACTCTCACAATCCTTTCTCTAGCACTCATACACTCCCCTCTCTCGCAGTCCTTTCTTTAGCACTCTCACATTGCCCCTCTCTCGCAGGCCTTTCTCTAGCACTCTCACAGTTACCTTTCTCCTCCCTTTATAGTCTCGGTTCCCACACTGTCACAGTTCCCTCTCTTTTACGCTCAAAGTCCCCTGTCTCACACCCTTGCAGTCCTTTCTGTAGTACTCTAACAGTCTCCTCTCTCATCTCTCACAGTCCCCCCTACCTACAATTTGTTCTCTAGCACTCTCTCAATCCCATTACTCTCAGACTCAACTCTCTCCTCTTTCACAGTCCCCTCTCTCTCTGTTCTATCACATCCCCATCTCTATTCTCTCAGTCTCCTCGTCCTTCTATCACAATTCCCTCTCTCAACTTTCTCTGTCTCCTCTCTTCCAGTCCCCTCCCCACTCTCACAGTCCCATCTCTCCTCTCTCTTAGACCCCTCTTTCCACTCTCCCAGTCCTCTTTCTTGTACTCTCACAGTCCCCTCTCTCACACCCTCAAAGTTCCTTCTCAATGTCTAGTACTCTCAAAGTCCCCTCTCTTATGGTCCCTTTTCTAACAATCTCAGACACCCCTCTATCTCCTCACAGTCCTTTCTGTAGCACTCTCAAAGCCCTCTCTCTTTCTCTAGCACTCAAACAGTCCCCTTGCACTTTTCTCATAGTCCCCTTTCTCCACTCTCTCTGAGTCAATCAGAACCCCCTCTCAGTTCTTTCACAGTCCCCTCTTTCCTCTATTCACAGTCCCCCTTCTTTTCTCACAGCCCTTTCTGTAGCACTTTTACAGCCCCCTCATAATTCTCTCACACTCACCTCTCTCCATTTTGTCTGCCCCTCTCTCTTCTCTTACAATCCCTTCTCTCCACTCTCAAACACTCCCCTCACTCTCTTCTCTCAGTCTCTTCTAACACACTTCCACAGTCCCCTCTCTCCTTAAACACTCCCCTTGCTCTTCTCTCACAGTCCCCTCTATCACACTCCCACAGTCCCCTCTCTCCTCTCTCAAACAGTCTCCTCGCTCTTCTCATACAGTCCCCTCTAGCACACTCCCACAGTCCCCTCTCTCCTCTCTCAAACACTCCCCTCACTCTTCTCTCACAGTCCCCTCTATCACACTCCCACAGTCCCCTCTCTCCTCTCTCAAACACTCCCCTCACTCTTCTCTCACATTCCCCTCTATCACACTCCCACATTCCCCTCTCTCAAACACACCCTTCACTCTTCTCTCACAGTCCCCTCTAACACACTCCCACAATCCCCTCTCTCCTCTCTCAAACACTCCCTTCTCTCTTCTCTCACAGTCTCCTCTAACACACTCCCACAGTCCCCTCTCTCCTCTCTCAAACACTCCCTTCTCTCTTCTCTCACAGTCCCCTCTAACACACTCCCACAGTCCCCTCTCTCCTCTCTCAAACACTCCCCTCGCACTTCTCTCACAGTCCCCTCTATCACACTCCCACATTCTCCTCTCTCAAACACACCCTTCACTCTTCTCTCACAGTCCCCTCTAACACACTCCCACAGCCCCCTCTCTCCTCTCTCAAACACTCCCTTCTCTCTTCTCTCACAGTCCCCTCTAACACACTCCCACAGCCCCCTCTCTCCTCTCTCAAACACTCCCTTCTCTCTTCTCTCACAGTCCCCTCTAACACACTCCCACAGTCCCCTCTCTCCTCTCTCAAACACTCCCCTCGCACTTCTCTCACAGTTCCCTCTATCACACTCACACAGTCCCCTCTCTCCTCTCTCAAACAGTCCCCTCACTCTTCTCTCACAGTCCCCCTCTAGCCCACTTCCACAGTCCCCCTCTCATCTCTCAAACACTCCCCTCGTTCTCTCACAATCCCCTCTATCACACTCCCACAGTCCCCTTTCTCCTCTCTCTTAAACACTCCCTTCGCTTTTCTCTCACAGTCCCCTCTATCACACTCCCACAGTCCCCTCTCTCCTCTCTCAAACAGTCTCCTCACCTCTTCTTTCACAGTCCCCTCTTTCACACTTTCACAGTCCCCTCTGTCCTCTCTCAAACACTCCCCTCGCTCTTCTCTCACAGTCCCCTCTATCACACTCCCACAGTCCCCTCTCTCCTCTCTCAAACACTACCTTTGCTCTTCTCTCACAGTCCTCTCTAGCACACTTCCACAGTCCCCGTCTCATCTCTCAAACACTCCCCTCGCTCTTCTCCACAGTCCCCTCTAGCACACTCCCACAGTCCCCTCTCTCCTCTCTCAAACAGTCTCCTCGCTCTTCTTTCACAGTCCCCTCTTTCACACTTTCACAGTCCCCTCTGTTCTCTCAAACACTCCCCTCGCTCTTCTCTCACAGTTCCCTCTAACACACTCCCACAGTCCCTCTCTCCTCTCTCAAACAGTCTCCTCGCTTTTCTCTCACAGTCCCCTCTAGCACACTCCCACAGTCCCCTCTCTCCTCTCTCAAACAGTCTCCCCGCTCTTCTCTCACAGTCCCCTCTAGCACACTCCCACAGTCCCCTCTCTCAAAGAGTCTCCTTGCTCTTCTTTCACAGTCCCCTCTTTTACACTCCCACAGTCCCCTCTCTCCTCTCTCAAACAGTCTCCTCGCTCTTCTCATACAGTCCCCTCTAGCACACTCCCACAGTCCCCTCTCTCCTCTCTCAATCAGTCTCCTCGCTCTTCTCTCACAGTCCCCTCTAACACACTCCCACAGTCCCCTCTCTTCTCTCTCAAACACTCGCCTTGCTCTTCTCTCACGGTCCCCTCTATCACACTACCACAGTCCCCTCTCTCCTCTCTCAAACAGTCCCCTCTCTCCTCTCTCAAACAGTCCCCTCGCTCTTCTCTCACAGTCCCCTCTAACACACTCCCACAGTCCCCTCTCTCCTCTTCCACGCATGTGCAAAGTCATTTTGAGCATGCGCGGGTTTCCATGGCGAACAGGTAAGTATACACACTCTCGAGTTTCTCTTCGGGAAACAGGCCGACAAGAATCTCGACGAGAAAAAAGAGAGCAGGTTCTCTTTTTTTCTCGTCGAGATTCTGGCCAGATTTCCAGACGAGAAACCAGAATGCCTAGTACACACGAATGGGAATCTCGGCAAGAAGCAGTTTTCTTGCTGGTTTTTGCAGAGAAACCCGGTCGTGTGTACGAGGCCTCACAGTCCCTCTCTCCTCTCTCCTTCTTTACACTCTCACAGTCCCTCTCTCCTCTCTTACACTCTCACAGTCCCTCTCTCCTCTCTTACACTCTCACAGTCCCTCTCTCCTCTCTTACACTCTCACAGTCCCTCTCTCCTCTCTTACACTCTCACAGTCCCTCTCTCCTCTCTTACACTCTCACAGTCACTCTCTCCTCTCTTACACTCTCACAGTCCCTCTCTCCTCTCTTACACTCTCACAGTCCCACTCTCCTCTCGCCATCTCCTTGTTCTCTGACAGTGTCCTCTCTCTATCTCGTATTCTTTTCTACACTGTATCTCTGGTTCCTCCTCTCTTCTCTGCTTCCCTCACACTATGCATTTTTACATCTTTGCAAAAAATACGTTAAATACATTAAATCTATAACCTGATATATTTCTATGACAGTTAGTAGGTATAAGTGCAGAGGATTTAGCACACCGTGTCCTATAGTCTTACAGCATTCATCAGACTATTTGTGTTGAGCAGTAAAGCAGAAGCCGATTCAGGAGGATGGCTGAACTCTGCCTAAAATAGCAACATTGTAAATTATTCAGAACCATCCCCAGCTAAATAAACCTATATGTTAAATCATTTGAAACTGGGTAAGTAACATCAGTCCAAACAAGAAAAACCTCTTTTATAATTACTCATAATTATAATTTTTTGAAACCAAAAATTGTTGCAGTCTGTATCTGATTCCTGGTAATGGGGGTTATTTACGAAAGGCAAATCGCACATGAAATTGCACTGAATTGCATTGTAAATCTGAGGGGTAGATCTGATAGGAGGGGAAGCTCTGCTGATTTGATTATCCAATCATGTGCAAGCTAAAGTGCTGTTTTTTTATTTTCCGTGCATGTCCCCCTTGGATCTACAGTGACTGCACTTCCAAGTGAACTTTCAGTGCAATTTCAAGTGCACTTTGCACTTGTATAGCTAGATTCAGAGAGACTTAGGCTGGCGTATCAGTAGATACGCCAGCCTAAGTCAGAATTTGCGTCAGCGCTAATTTAAGCATATTCTGGTAACCAGATACGCTAAAATTAGGCTCAGATACGAGCAGCGTAAGTGTCTTACACCCTCGTATCCTAAAGTGTAATTTTTAGGCTGCCCGCTAGGTGGCGCTTCCATTGCGGTCGGCGTAGAATATGTAAATCAGTAGATACGCCTATTCACTAACGTACGCCCGGCCGACGCAGTACAGATACACCGTTTACGTAACGCATTATCAGGCCTAAAGTTATTCCATCAAATAGCTGGAATAGTGATGTTAAGTATGGCCGCCGTTCCCGCGTCGAAATTCGAAAATTTTAAGTCGTTTGCTTAAGTCGTCCGTGAATAGGGATTTACGTCATTTACGTCCACGTCGAAATAAATAGGCCCGTGCGGCATACGTTGCCCTAATGCACACTGGGAAATGTAGACGGACGGCGCATGCGCCGTTCCAAAAAAACGTCAATCACGTCAGGTCAAGCCCCATTACCATAAAACACGCCCCCTCAGCTAACTTTGAATTAAGCGCCATTACGCCCGCCCGATTTACGCTACGCCGCCGTAACTTAACAGGCAAGTACTTTGAGAATCATGTACTTTCCTCGCTAACTTACGGCGGCGTAGTGTAAACAAGCTATGCTACGCCGCCGCAAAGTTACGGCAAGCTATGTGAATCTAGCTAGTAGTTTGCACTTGTAGTGCAAAGTGAATTTTCTTTTAGTAAATGACCCCCACAGTCTGCATATTGGTTTTCTGTCCTTCACTCTTGTTCTCCAGGCGCTTCTCTATTCACAAATTAATAACTGCATTTACCAGCCTGATCTAAAATTTCTGCTTCATACAATGATGGTATATGATTAAATATTACGGGTTCTTGCACACGAACCGTCTGAACCCATCTAGCATAACTGCAGTCGTGTTTCCTCCACTCAAGCAGCCCAGGTGCAGCCTACAGCCTGTCATTAACATGAATGTGCATCGCTGTACTTGTGTATACGACAGTGCTATTGTAAACACAAGTACAGGGTATGAGCAAAAAAAGGAAAATATTTTACAGAGGTACACAGCCATTCATGTTCATGACAGGCTGCACGCTGCACCTGGGCTTCCTGGGTGGAGGAAATATGGCTGCAGTTGAGCTGATTGGGCTCAGGCGATCTGTGTGCAAGTACCCTAAAAGTGATGCGACATATACACCGACCAGCCATAACATTATGACCACTGATAGGTAAAGGGATTATTTTAATGAGGATGAGATATATTAGGCAGCAAGTGAACATGTTGTCCCTGAAACTGATGTTTTGAAAGTGGAAAAAACGGGCAAGTATAAGGATTTCAGCAACTTTGGCAAGGGCCAAATTATAATGGCTAGATGACTTAGGCAGGCCATACATGGGTCGAATTTCGAAATCATTTTCTTTAGAAAATCTTATCTAAAAAATTTTCGTTGTATTTCGCACCATTAGTGGGTTGCAGCAACAGCCGATTTTCGTGTGGCCATCGAATTTCAGTAATCGGATATGTTGGAAATTTTTTAGAAAAATTTACGATTTTCTAATCAATGATGCGAGAAATGTAATCGAAAAAGAAATGCGCATGTGCAAAAAAAAATCCAATTGAGCATATGTGGAATGTACTGGAAAAACATGTCTGATCCATGGAGGACCCACCTCGCAACTTACAGGAAAAAAAAGATCTGATGCTGATGGCTTGGTGCCAGGTACCACGGCATAACTTCAGAGGTGGCGTCCATGCCTCAACAGTTCAGGGCTGTTTTGGTAGCAAAAGGGTGACCCCCTCAGATTAGGTGAGTGGTCATAATGTTATGGCTGATTGGCGTAAATATTTCATACATCAATCTACCAGATTAAAAAAAAGGAAGTTCTAATCGCATAACCAGTGGCGGCTGGTGCTCAACATTTTTTTGGGGGGGGGGGGGGTGTGCAAGGAAGTTCCAAACTGAAAAGAAAAAACATCAATTGCAGCCACTGTGCCCATCAAACGCAACCACAGTGCCCAAACGCAACCACTGTACCCATAAATTGCTGCCACTGTGCCATCAAGCACAGCTACTGTACCCATCAATTGCTTCCAGTGTGCCTCATCAATTGCCGCTACTGTGCCCCATCAAATGCTGCCAGTGTTCCCCCCCCCTGCCCGGCACTTACCTGTCTCAGCGCTGTCCTCCACGCTCTGAGTCCTCCATGTCTTCTCCCGTCCTCTCTGCTATGATTGGATGCCTGATAGGGGACCTCTGATGGGGACTGTTGATGTAAGGGGGGACTCTGATGGGGACTCTGATGGGGACAATTGATGTAAGGCGGACTTTGATGGGAACTATTGATATAAGGAGGGACTCTGATGGGGACAATTGTTGTAACAGGGGACTCTGATGGGGACCGTTGATATAAGGAGGGATTCTGATGGGGACAATTGATGTAAGGGGTGACTCTGATGGGGACAATTGATGTAAGGGTGACTCTGATGGGGAAAATTGATGTAAGGGTGACTCTGATGGGGAAAATTGATGTAAGGGTGACTCTGATGGGGACAATTGATATAAGGGGTGACTCTGATGGGGACAATTTATGTAAGGGGGGACTCTGATGGGGACAATTGATGTAAGGGTGACTCTGATGGGGACAATTGGTGTAACAGGGGAAGCTGATGGGGACTACGATGAGTGACAGTCATTGCGTTGACATTATGCCCCCTTGATTTTTTTGACTGCACCCCAGATCAGGTAGACTCGATCTCTCAGGCTCCCCTCTTACACTGAAATAGCTTACTCTAATTTTACTACACACTGAAAGCTGCATTAGGAGCTACAGCAAGTCAGACGAAGTCCACCTCATTTCTTGGCTAGAGGTTGTCCAGCATCATGTAACCCTTCCCTCCCCAGCCTTACTACCCCTGGCTCATCCTTACACTCATTTGATTTCAGTTCTTTCAATCATGGAGCCTCAGCATTACATATGAGTAAGGACGCACTCAGGCGTGTTTGCATGTGTTACCAAGGGCAGTCTGCAAGCAAATGTAGCCTGCCCAAGAAGGTCTAATCCTCTAGGCTGACATCAACCCATATAGCCACTTTGATATTCACAATTCTCCTTCAAGCACCATCTCACTGCTTGTATCAGGGCTGAGTGCTCGTGAAGGGTGTACTGAGGCAATGTACAGCACACTTCTGACCCCTCCCACCAGCCATGATCTGCCTGTACAGTGGAACCTCAGATTGCGAGTAACACGGTTAACAAGCATTTTCGCAATACGAGCACTGTATTTAAAAAAATAGTGATTCAGGCCAAAGTGGTGTGCAGTACCGCTTTTGGCCTGAGGTGGGGGGCGCTGGAGCCGAACGTTGCCGGAAATGCACAAAAAGGCCAGAGGACAGCACGACTGACCTCGGCAAATCTCGGGTAGGAAGTCTCTCTGAGGTTTGCCAAGGTCAGCCGAAGTGTCCTCGGGCCTTTTCGGCCGTTTCCGAGGCTCTCCGGTGCTCCCCACCTCTGGTCGCATGCGGTATTGCATCTCATTGAAGTCAATGCGGAACCAATTATTTTCGTTTCCATTGACTTCAATGGGGAAACTCGCTTTGATATGTGAGTACTTTGGATTACGAGCATTCTCCTGGAATGGATTATGCTCGTAATCCAAGGTTCCACTGTATTGCATAGAGAGGCAAGAGACCCATTTATGATGCCGCTGGGTCTAAAATAACGTATGTAATGAAAATAGAAAAGGTTATATTTAAGTTCACTAGCATGTTGATTAGACCATAGCCGCAGAGTGTATCACTCAGCTCCGCCCCCGGCGCGCCGCGTCATTGATTTGATTAACAGCAGCGGGATCCAATGGCTGTGCTGTTATCAGTCATCCAATGAAGAGCCAGTGGCCCAGATTCAAAGAGATTTGCTCTTTTTTTGCGGAGGCACAGGGCAACGATTTTGCCCTGCCCCCCCGCAAATTTGCGCCGCTGCCCTCGATTCACAGAGCAGTAGCTCCGTAAATTGCGAGGACGCGCTGGCAAAATTGCCCGGCGTAAGCGCGCGCAATGTAAATGATCCCGCCGGGGGCGGGAATCATTTAAATTAGGCATGCTCCCGCGCCGAGCGTAGAGCGCATGCTCCGTCGGGAAACTTTCCTGACGTGCATTGCGGCAAATGACGTCGCAAGGACGTCATTTGCTTCAAAGTGAACGTGAATGGCGTCCAGCGCCATTCACGAATCACTTACGCAAACAACGTAAAATTTGAACGTCGCGACGCGGGAAGGGCGGGTATACTTTAGCATTGGCTGCCCCTACTATTAGAAGGAGCAGCCTTACGCTAAAGACGCCATACGGAAACTCTGTACCTTGCGTACGCAGGGCCCGCGCAACTTTGTGAATCGGTGTTAGTATGCAATTTGCATACTATACGCTGATCACAATGGGAGCGCCCCCTAGCGGTCAACGCAAGAATGCAGCCTAAAATCTGCGAGGCATAAGAGCCTTATGCCACGCAGATTTTAGGCTGCAGTCGGCGTTACGATGTTCCTGAATCAGGAGCATTCGTAACGCCGGAGCAAGTAAGCAATTGCGCTGCGTAACCTATGGTTACGCAGGCGCAATTGCTTACTGAATCTGGGCCAGTGTGTTCACAACGCGGGACTTTCGAGGGCTCAGGTAAGGAAACGGGGGGGAGGGGGGGGGGGGACTGGGGGGCCTGTAAGCATCGGATGGGATTTCACATAGGATGCATTAAGGTGAAAAAACATGAAGCTTTACAACCCCTTTAACTTCAGCATTAAAATGATTCTTTACCAAATACCGGGACAATATTGTTCCTTTTTGTTGAGCTTTCAGCTCCTGCTGAGAAGGCCACTAATGGCGGCGTCATTATTTTCTACATAGTCATTTTTCATGTTCTGGATTCATCAGCTAGTGCCAAGAATGAACACACTGCTGTAACTAGCTGGCCTGTCTACTTATTTATAATTACCTTCTTTTATTATCTTTTTTCAGACAGATGAAAGAATGAATTCTAAAGAAGCTTCTGTAGTGGGTCTTCAGGTCATCAGTGCATATTATTCAAAGCCAAACTTCAGTCATTTTTTTCATCTTTCCATCTATTAAATCTTCCGCCCTTCTTTTAAAAATTTTTTTCATCCAGTAAATACCTTCTACAGCCCACTTCCCTTTTCTTGTCTGGTAAATAGCCTAGGCTTGTGATATGATGCACAGCCCCCTCTCTCACTCTCATGAGTGTTTACCAGGAAGGGGGGGAGTCATAAGAGGGCCAATGAGAGCTGCAGAGCTGGAGGTGTGCCTCTGTGTAAATCCAGGAAGTGAACAGACAGCAGCTTCAGTTGCCCACAGTTAAAATGATTGCATCCAGACTCAGTGGAGGGGACTTGCTGTAACACAACATTTTGTTCCTGTGTCCAAAATGTGCTTCTATATTGTCACATGGGCTTCCATTGAAGACTACAAGCACCCTGAGGAATGAATGAATGAATGAATGAATGAAAAACTTATAAAGCGCGGCGCATGCGAACTGAATCGCTTCTGGGCGCTAGTTGTTCGTGTCTCATGACATCAAAAGAGCAGAGTTTTGATCTGTCTTCTGAAAGTCAGGTGGTTTTCCTCCAGCCGAATGCTGGTTGGTAAAGCGTTCCATAGTCTAGGACCCTGAAAAGCAAACCTTCTTTCTCCTTTGGACTTGTATTTGGTTTTTGGTACCCTGACCAGATTTTGGTCGGTGGATCGCAGAACGCGATTCGAATTGTGAGGTTCTATCTTGTCGCAAAGATATTGCGGAGCCTTCCCATGGATGCACTTATGTGTCAGGCAGAGTGCTTTAAATGCAATTCTGTCTTTTACTGGCAGCCAGTGAAGGGTTCTCAACGAAGGTGAGATTGATTCCCATTTTTTTTTCCCAGTCACCAGTCTGGCGGCCGTATTCTGAACGACTTGCAGACGGGAGATTTGGTACTTTGGGAGTCCGAGGTACAGGGCGTTAGCATAGTCCAGTCTGGAATTCACGATTGTTCCCACCACGACTGCTACGTCTTCTTTGGGGATAAATGGAATAAGTCTGCGTAGTAGGCGCAACAGATGGTGCGCTCCGCTGACTACTGACCCTATTTGTGCGTCCATTGTCATGAAGGTGTCGAAGATGACCCCGAGACTTTTGACTTTGGAGCTAGGGGTGATGATTTGGCCCAGAATGGGCGGGGGTGTCCAGGTTGTTGCCAGTTGACTCTTTCGGCTGGCGTGAAATATAAGAAGTTCTGTTTTTGAACTGTTGAGTTTAAGATAACTCTTAGTCATCCAGTTTTCTATCAAAGAGAGACATTTCTCTAAACTGAGATGATGATCCTTTTTGTTGCAGATGCGAAAATACAGTTGCGTATCGTCTGCATAAGAGTGATAGAGTAGGAATGACATGTAGAAGTTGCTAGACTACATGCATGTAGATGGGAAGTCGCTGCAAAGAGGTTGCAGAGTTTGTTTACAACAAAGGATGAAAAAAGTGTTAAAAAATGTTTTATTTAAACATAATGGAAATTGTTACGATACACAGTCCTTTAGCAAGCTACATGTCATTTAGTTAGGGCAGTGGTCTCCAAACTGCCCCCCCCCCCCAGGGGCCAGATGTGTTCCTTTGCTTGCCTTTATCTGGTCCTTTTCTTCCCACTGATACAAAATACTATTCCTTCCACTGACACCAACAATGGGGTATACTTCTCACTACTGACACCAGCGATGGGGCATTCTTCTTCAAACAATAATGGGGAGGTTTTTTCGCCCACTGATTCCAATGATGGGGCACTATTCCCCCCACTGACACAAATGATGGGGGACTATTCCTTCCACTGATACCAATGATGGGGCACTATTCATCCGACTGATACCAATGATGGGGCACTATTTTTCCCACTGATACCAATGATGGGGCACTATTCCTGCCACTGATACCAAAGATGCATTGCTTTCTCCCACTGCCGTCAGGACAATTTCTACTCCCAATGGCCACAGTCTGGCCCACCTAAAGTCTGAAGGACAGTACACTGGCCCTTTGTTTAGAAAGTTTGAAGACCCCTGAGTTAGGGTTGAGGCAGGTGTCAAAACTTATTTTTATATTGATTAACCACTTGCCCACCGCAGTACGAGAATTAACGTCCTCCCCTTTGTGCAGTGATATCTGAATGATGGGTGCAGCTACAGGCATTATTCAGATATCACCGTCTTCAGCCGGCGATTCTGTGCACAATAAGAATGATCAAAGCGGCAGTTCCGCCGCTTGATCGTTTTTATAGGCAGCGGGAGGGGACGCCCCCCCCCCTCCCGCCGCCATCCGGTGCTTCTCTGGGCTCTCCCGTGCCATCAGGGGCCCGGAGAGCGAATCGGCCGGCGCTCGCTGAAGAACCATAGAGATGACTGGTGACCAGACGGTCACAGTCATCTCTATGACCGTCGGAGGTCCGGGCGCGACGTTATGACGTCACGCCCGGTACCTGAAAGTAAACAAAGCCGCAATCGCGGCTGTCGGTGTGAGATCGGTGAATGTTTTTTCACCGATTTCATGCTTGTAAGCCTGGAGGAGAGATGTGGGGTCTTATTGACCCCACATCTCTCCATAAAGAGGACCTGTCACAGTGATTCCTATTACAAGGGATGTTTACATTCCTTGTAATAGGAATAAAAGTGAAAAAAAAATAAAAAAAATAAAAGTGTAAAAAAAAAAAATGAAGTAAAATAAAAATAAAATGAAAAAAATTTTTTTTAAACGCCCCTGTCCCCGGTACCTCGCGCGCAGAAGCGAACACGCACGCAAGTCCCGCCCACATATGTAAACGCCGTTCAAACCCCACATATGAGGTATCGTCGCGTGCGTTAGAGCGTGTGCAACAATTATAGCACTAGACCTCCTCTGTAACTTGAAAATATTAACCTGTAAAGAAATTTAAAGCGTCGTCTATGGAGATTTTGAAGTACCGAAGTTTGGCACCATTCCATGAGTGTGCGCAATTTTAAAGCGTGACATGTTAGGTATCTATTTACTCGGCGTAACATCATCTTTCACATTATACAAAAAATTTGGGCTAACTTTACGGTTTTGTTATTTTTTAATTCGTGAAACCGTTTTTTTCCTCAAAAAAAGGTGTTTGAAAAATTATTGCGCAAATACCGTGCGAGAAAAAATGTTGCAATGACTGTCATTTTATTCCCTAGGATGTCTGCTAAAAAAAATATATAATGTTTGGGGGTTCTGATTAATTTCCTAGCAAAAAAAATTTGATTTTTACATGAAGGAGAGAAGTGCCAAAATAGGCCCGGTTGTCAAGTGGTTAAAGAATTAATGTTTGTTGAATAAAGGGTTATTATGTGGTGGTGTGTCTGCCATTGTAGTGGGCATTGATGCTTCTCATAGCACAGGGCATTTAAGCAGGAAGTAGTAGCCAAGTAACTGGTCATGGGAGTGAGAAGGACCATACATGAACAGATGGAGAGTTGCACCTTTTACCCTTCACAGGACCCTGAAGTGGGATCTTTAGCCAGTCATGTTACCATCGGTTGGCAACTATTACAAGCTAAAGGCACAAGCAAAAAACAAAGAATACAGCGCACAGAGGTTCAGTTAATGTCACTTTATAGTCTTTAAAATGTAGAAGAACGAGAAAACATATGCATGAACTGATAAAATAGAGCAAAAATAGCAAAAATGAAGAATAAAATCTGATGAGCAATCCACAATGCAGGTATCGTATCATCTTCCTATACCACAGTTTGCTCACTTTCTTGGAAGTACTTTCTACCATCTTCCCACAGTGATTTTTGGTTTCCCCCTTACCATACCACTTCAGTGCATGCATTGTGGACTGCTCATCAGATTTTATTTCTTCATTTTTCCTTGGGCAGTGCGTAAGTGCACAGTTGCCAACATTTAAAAAATATTTTCAGGGACACTTTTTTATATAAGTGCCATATTTAGAGTAGCTGAGATCCCCTATATTCCTCTATACATCATAGTAGTAATCACAAAATTAAATGAGTACTAATAATGGGGCAGAACAAATATGAGAACTGAGATTTCCTTTAGTTGAACTAACAAAAGTGTGTCCATTCTAGAGCTGGTAACATTGAGGATATTCAGTATAATTTTAAAGAACTGTTTTTGTGGGTAAGCGACATAGGGGAGGAGTATGGACAGTATATAAGTGGGAAGTATGTGCAGGTGAGGGAGAGGAATGTGGAGGGTCTAACAGTGGGCATTATGTACAGGAGAGGAGTGCAAAGGGTACGGCAAACGGCACTATGTACAGGAGAGTGTGGGGGTATGACAGAGGGTAGTACGTACCATAGAGAAAAACGAGCACGACCGAGTTAGGATTTTTTTAAATACAGTGCTCGTATTGCGAAACGCTTGTTAACCACGTTACTCGCAATCCACTGTGTATCAAAGAGAACCTTATAGAGTATGGATGCAGATCTGTCCTCATGGGCGTCCGCTGAAATTTTTTCAGGGGGGGGGGGCGCTTCGGCAGCGGCGATACACAGTCGCATTTAACCTTTTCTTCAAACGCTAGCAGGGGTTAAAAGTGCCCCGCTAGCGGCTGAATAGCGCAGCTAAAACAATGGTAAAGCACCGCTTTTTAGTGGCGCTTTACCGATAACGTGGCCAGCTGACAGTGCGAAATAGCTCTTGAGATAATTCAGCTTCGCTCCATGCCCATATACAGTTGTATTCAAAATTATTCAACCCCCACTGAAATTGATTGTTTTGCCCAGTTTGACATTGATTTTGATCATCCTGTCATCCTGCTTACAATTAAATCAAAGAGGCACATGTAGTTCAGACAAATATAACATAACATTTATAATGAAATAACCACAAATGTCTTTTCTGTGCTCACATCATTATCAGTTTTATTCAACCCCCAATTGACATTCAATCTTAGTACTTAGTACAACATCCTTTTACAGTTATAACAGCTTTTAAACTTGAAGCATAGCTTGACACAAGTGTCTTGCAGCGATCTACGGGTATCTTCGCCCATTCGTCATGGGCAAAAGCCTCCAGTTCAGTCACATTCTTAGGCTTGTGCACTGCAACTGCTTTCTTTAAGTCCCACCAGAGGTTCTCAATCGGATTTAAGTCTGGTGACTGCGATGGCCACTCCAAAATGTTCCAGCCTTTAATCTGCAACCATGCTCTACTGGAGTTGGAGGTATGCTTGGGATCATTGTCCTGTTGAAAGGTCCAACGTCTCCCAAGCCTCAGGTTTGTGACGGACTGCATCACATTGTTATCCACTATCTCCTGGTGCTGAAGAGAATTCATGGTACCTTGCACACGCTGAAGCTTCCCTGTACCTGCAGAAGCAAAACAGCCCCAAAGCATGATTGACCCCCCGCCATGCTTCACAGTAGGCAAGGTGTTCTTTTCATCATAGGCCTTGTTCTTCCTCCTCCAAACATAGCGTTGATCCATGGGCCCAAACACTTCTAATTTTGTTTCATCAGTCTACAGAACACAATCCCAAAACTTCTGTGGTTTGTCCACATGATTTTTGCATACTGCAGTCGACTCTTCTTATTCTTTGGAGACAGCAAGGGGGTGCGCCTGGGAGTTCTGGCATGGAGGCCTTCATTACGCAGTGTGCGCCGTATTGTATGAGCAGAAACTTCAGTACCCACATCTGACAAATCTTTTCTCAGTTCCTCAGCAGTCACACAGGGACTTTTCTCCACTCTACGCTTCAGGTAGCGCACAGCAGTCAAAGTCAGCATCTTCTTTCTGCCACGACCAGGTAGCGTTTCAACAGTGCCCTTTGCCTTGAATTTGCGAATGATGCTTCCTATGGTGTCTCTTGGTATGTTTAACATCTTTGCAATCTTCTTATAGCCATTGCCCTTCCTGTGAAGAGTATTCACCTCTTCTCTTGTCTTCCCGGACCATTCTCTTGACTTCACCATGTTTGTAACCACACCAGTAAATGTCTAGAAGGAGCTGAGTATCACAGTCATTTTAAAGCTGCCTGATTGGTGCTTATTAGGCTTTATTGCTGCTCCCTGACATCCACAGGTGTTTTCAATACCTGATTGAAAACACTTCAATGAACCTCTGTTCTTCAGAGTGGTAGTCTTTAAGGGGTTGAATAATTGTGTAAATGAAGAATTCACAAAATAAACATTTAATACTGTATAATAAAACCAATTGATGTCATTTTAGTTGCATATGGTTCTTTAAGAAGTCCTTGTAGGATTTCATTCTGAATACAATTACAAATGTACACTAAATTCCCTAAAACCCTTTACAGCATTGGGGGGTTGAATAATTTTGAACACAACTGTAAATATAGCATAGAGAATGTACAGAACCCCCTTCAGCACAGATGAACCCCCCCATTCCGCACAGACCCCCCTTCAGCACAGACCCCCCCCTTCAGCACAGATGGACCCCTTTAAGCACAGACCTCCACTTCAGCACAGATGGACCCCCCCTTCAGTACAGACCCCCCCTTCAGCGCAGATGGACCCCCCATTCAGCACAAAACCCTTCAGCACAGACAGAACTCCCCTCCCCCATCTTATCCACTACATCAGATCAGCGCGGCACAGCAGGTTCCCTCCCCCTGTGTACAAATAAACACTGGAGGGGGAGGCAGCTTCACTCTGCTTGCTGTGCCTGTGTGACATCCGGCACGGGACCACTCAGACACCCCACGGCCGTGAGAGAAGGGGATGGTTGGTCAGGTGCAGTGGTGTCACCCCGCACCAGACCACTCCCCGCCCCCCTGGCAACGCCACGGCCAGCAGCTCGCCTCTCTCTCCCTTTTCTAACCTGCCTGTCACCTCGGCAATGTCACTGCTTTAGTTGTGGAGGGGTGTCTTCACTCCTCAACACCTTCTTGATTCGAGGGGGGGGGGGCAATTTCCCCCCTTGCCCTATGGAGCGGACGCCCATGTCTGTGCTGTATAGAATCCCTTCAAAGATTTTGTCTTCTATTGCCATTGTCTCTCTATGTCTCATTTGTCATTGGCTTGCCATAATTGAGAAAAGGCAAGACAACTGGTTTATTGAAATCCACATGAACCTATCAACATGTCATAAATATAAATTTCCTAAACATGCTGTCAGTATATTCTAAATTAATTATGGGAAAATAATTAAAGGCTATAATTATATTTCTAGAGATCAACATCAGTCTGCATTAAAAGGATCCTCACGTTCACGAATATGTCGGAAATTGTGTTCCCTGTTTCACGGGCTCCGTAAAGGCAAAGTCCAAAGCATTCATTCTTCTCTATACACATTTCACACTCAGAATTGCCCCCATTTAGCAGAAGAAGACAGAAATCTAGAGGTTGTCTGCGATCAGAGAGGCTGTAGGGAGCCAGCGGCAGGAACACCAGGCGGTCTGATCTGTAGCACCGGATTAGGCGTCTTTGCACACAGAAAATAAAAGGCCGCGATCCTAAAAAGCTAATCAGTGCCCGCTGTGACATTCAGCTCAGATTAGTCACTCGCATCAGATAATGGTAAGCGCATTAAAACATCTGTAAGAGAGATACAGAGCATGGCAGGATCACTCCGTCACATCCAGTGACCTCTTCAGGGTGAAAATGCAAGTGCTAGATGAGATGAGAACATTTACTTATGGTCTCTGCTGTGATACTTACAGTCTCATAACCACCAAATACACAAAATGTGAACCATTCCTTAGAATTCACAGTTATTGACATCTGTGTCCCCACTGGGGAGAGTCACTACTCTATTTACCCCTTATGACCAGTGTGATGTAGACACAAAGTGATGGGAAATACTACATTTTACAGTTGTAAGCTGAGCAAGAAGTGAGGGAGCGTTCCTATAAAATTATTATTATTAGTATACAGAATTTATATAGCGCCAATAGTGCTTTACAATATAAGGTAAAAGGTAAAGTTACAATGCAATTCAATACAAGAGGGATAGAAAGGCCCTGCTCTCGTAAGATTATAGATTTTGTTCCCTTTAGAAAGATTTCATTTTGTTTAAGGACAGAAAGTGACCGGAAAACCCTTTCAGGGAACGCATGCAGCAAAAAAAGAAAAAAAAAAAAGCTTCTGATAGGGGGTTTCAACCTTTCCCTGCTCTATATAATACTAAAACATGTTTTGGCTTTACACACACTTTAACATAGGCCTCGTACACACGACCGGTTTCCTCGGCAGAATCCATCAAGAAACTTTGTGGGAGAGCTTTTTTGCAGAGGAAAACGGTCGTGTGTACGCTTTTCATCGAGGAAACTGTTGAGGTACTCGATGCGCAAAAAAGAGAGCAAGTTCTCTTTTTCCTCGACGGGAGTCTGAATTTCCTCGTTGTGTTCCTCGTCAGGCTGGTTTTCGACGAGAAACTTGAGCGTGTGTATGCTAAGAAACCCGTGCATGCTCAGAATAAAGTATGAGACGTGAGTAAAAGTAGCATTTGTAATGGAGATAACACATTTTTCAAGCTGTAACAGACTGAAAAGTGCAAATCCTCTCTTAACAAACTTTTACTTAACTCGCAAACACATGAGATTAGCAAAACCAGCCCCAAGAGTTGTGCCAGTGGAATCGAACTTCCCCTGCCATTGTATGTGTTGTACGTCACCGCGTTTGAGAACAAGGAGATTTTGTCTTGACAGTGTGTACACAAAGCAAGCTTGTCGAGTTTCTCGACAAGCCTAACAAGGAACTCGTCGAGGAAAACGATGTGTCTTTTCCAACGAGTTCCTCGGTCGTGTGTACGAGGCCATACACTATATTTTATCAAAAGTTGGGACACCTGCCTTTACACGCACATGAACTTTAATGGCATCCCAGTCTTAGTCCGTAGGGTTCAATATTGAGTTGACCCACCTTTCACACTGAGGCGATGCGCTGGTGGGACCGCTTTAAAAAGTCCTGCCAGCAGCATCTTTGGAGCGGTGTGTTAACTGTTCCTTCCCATTAAAAACAATGGGACACCGCGGCTATACTGCCGGCCATGCGCCTCTGCAGAGGCGAATTGGCGGCAGTATTAACCCTTTTTCAGCTGCTAGCGGGGGTTAAAAGCGCACCGCTAGAGGCTGAATACCGCCGCAATTCTGCGGCAAATATCGGCGCTATACCGCCACCGCACCTCCCACCCCGGTGTGAAAGGGGCCTTGTACTGCCAGGCAATGCTTACCCAGAGTTGCTCGACGAGTTCCTTGTTAAGCTTGTCGAGGAACAAGACAAGCTTGCTTTGCGTACACACTGTCAAGACAAAATCTCCTCGTTCTCAAACGCGGTGACGTACAACACATACAATGGCAGGGGAAGTTCGATTCCACTTGCACAACTCTTGGGGCTGGTTTTGCTAATCTCATGTGTTTGCGTGTTAAGTAAAAATTTGTTAAGAGACGATTTGCACTTTTCAGTCTGTTACAGCTTGAAAAATGTGTTATTTCCATTACAAATGCTACTTTTACTCCCGTCTCATACTTTATTCTGAGCAAGCGCGGGTTTCTTAGCATACACAGGCTCGAGTTTCTCGTCGAAAACCAGCCTGACGAGGGACACGACGAGCAAATTCAGACTCCCGTTGAGGAAAAAGAGAACTTGCTCTCTTTTTTGCTCGTCGAGTTCCTCAACAGTTTCCTCGATGAAAAACATACACACGACCAGTTTCATTGGCAAAAAATCTCTCCCACCAAGTTTCTTGATGGATTCTGCCGAGGAAACCAGTCGTGTGTACGAGGCCTCAGTCATCTTGGCTGAGTCTAATTTAATCCTGGAGAATGGTGATTGGCTGATGCAACAAAGCAAGATGAGGAGGTTGACAGTGGCGAGAGAGCAGTGGTGTGTGGCCAGAGTTTTGCTGGAGTGTTGATCAGAGACTACTGCTACCATCATACTCTGTGCAATGTGCAATGTGAGGAGACCTGGCTACTGAGAGCCTGCACTGGTGATCAGTGTTTCACTTGCTGGATGAGGCGAGTGACTGTAGCCATCAGAAGACCCCTGATTATCAGGTAAGGACCACTGGCTACTACTGTGGGGGGGGGGGGCCCTTTCGCAAACCTAAGTGGAAAGTCCAGAAAGTGCCTACTATCGTGAGAGGCCTCTTGGCAACTGACTTTTCTTGTTTCCTAGTTCTGTTAAATACTTCTTATCCAGTTAGGTTGCATTAATGCCCCTTTATTTGGGAACAATCTAGTGCCCCTTTGGATTACAAAGACTGTACTAGACAGCACACCTACTGCTTGTAAGGAAGGAAATGGGGGATTGCCTCAGCAGGATTGGAAAGGAGAGATCACAGCAACTTCTATCACTGTCTGACTTGAACATTACTTTTACTGAATCACAGCATGTGTCCGGAGACCAGGAAAAGAGTGCCCTGGGTTTGATAAGAAATTAACATTATTATTTCAGGTACTTATATAGTGCCATGAATTTACTCAGCGCTTTACATATACATTGTACATTCACATCAGTACCCACCCTCAAGGAGTTTACAATCTAAGGATCCTAACTCACATTCATATACTAGGGCCAGTTTAGACAGGGTCCAATTAACCTACCTGCATGTCTTTGGAGTGTGGGAGGAAACCCACACAGGCACCGGCAGAGCATGCAAACTCACTCCAGGCAGGTAGTGCTATGGTTGGGATTCGAACCAGTGACCCTTTTGCTGCTAGGCAAAAGTGCCAACCACTATACCACTGTGCTACCCATGAAAGTTATTCTGTTGTCTGCTGAGAAATGTATAGCAAGTTAGGACTGTCTTAGTATACTGTTGCTAGGTAAATTCAGTTCTGAAGTCTTACTGTTACTTACTTACTGTTAGTCAGATTACTGCAGGCGTCCAACCATATCTCTCAGACTAACGGTTTTGTCTTATTGATTGTTTGCATACGTGCACTTGGTAATCCTCTCTTGTTTTAAGCTATGCTTGGCCTACTAAATTCTTGAAATACCCCAAGGGGTGTTGGTAAATTCTGAGTGAGTGAGGTGTGTTATCTTCAGGTGTGCAAAGAAATCACAAAACAATTCAGCTACTGCTATGGGGGTAACACTAAATATAGTTGTGTTAATTCTATAGGAGATTGTACATAGATATACAATGAGATTGTAATTTGAAGTAAGTTTATAGCGAGGAACATAAGAAGCGGTGACTTGAGATTTTGCATGCTTTTTTCAGGGCTACTCAAATGATACGACTACTGACAACTCTAAAGGTAGCTCATAGGAATACTTCATGCGGACTCAATTCAATGTTCCCCCCAAAATGCCTCCAATGTCTTTTCATAATCTCTGTAAGTAATCTTTGCTATGACACTAGAGCTTCACTTTCATTTTCCCTGGCCTGGTCCTCTTCTGCCTCTCGGGGAAGCACCATTTTCCATCTTCCCTCATTGTATAAATTTAAAGTTCCTCAGGGGAGGAGCATTCTCCTCAGAAGACTAACATAACTGACTCTTGCTAGTTTCTAATTGGCTTTCATTTCTCACGTAATGTCCCCTCTCTTCCTGACATTTTATCTAGAGCTCTCACAATGATGAGTTCTTTAATGGTGACATGAATAAACCAAGGGCCATGAATCGACACTGCTACTGAACACAATTTGGAGCAAAGAAGGCTGAATTTCAGTACATTCTGTTATCCTAAGTAGTGTTCTTTCATCACAAAATGCTCAGTAGAGTTATCTCTACTACACGGAAGCACCTTTAACCCATATATCCTGCCTTCAAACTCCTGTATGGTTAGGAGAAGTTTCTGGCATACATGCACCCCCAGAGACATCAATCAATCAATAACATGTTATAGAACGTCTCCAGAACCTTCCGTTCTTGCAGAGTTAAAAAAAAAAGTTAAAGTATAACAAAAGCAAACGCTATTTTTTGTTTTGGATAGAGTGGCCCTGGTTGAGGAGATTCTCTTATTTTGTCCTATTTACTGTTATCACTGAGAGTGAAAGTAAAGGAAAATTCCAAATTTTGGTTGACCCCAGTAACAACCAGGGAACCACTTTGGATGGATTTCTTCTCACTTCCTGTTTTGGCTTTGAAACAGGAAGTGAAGGGAAATCTCCCAAATGGACACAGTAACAAATAATTGTTACTTCTCCAAGTGGGCTACTCTTGTCTACAAAAAGAATTACCTGGGTACACATCCAGCTTGTCACTGAATCATATAGACCATACAAATACCAGGTCAACAACGGACGGCACTTCAAGTTCTCAATACCATAATCTTTATTCCATAAAGACCAGGGTAGTAAGCAGATGGATACTTAAAGAGGACCAGACAGTATAACTAAAGCCAATTTATTAATACGATACAAAATATAACAAAAAACTCTAGAAAATATCTCCCACAGTGGTGGAGATATTTTCTAGAGTTTTTGTTATATTTTGAATTCATAAATTCTATTAGTTATACTGCCTAGTCCTCCTTAAGTAATCACATTTTGAGACTTTTTTTATGCCGCGTACACACGGTCGGACTTTTGACCGGGCAAAATTTAGTCCGAATTACCGACGGAAAAATAGAGAACCTGCTCTCTATCTAAAGTCTGTCGGACATTCAGACGGAAAAAGTCAGATGGGGCATACACACGGTCGGTCGGAATATCAAATGGAAAGCTCCCATTGGACCTAAGTCTTTCTGAATCCACCTATATAAGTTATACCATTTAAGTGGAACTCAGCTCATTTTGTTTGTAGTTATTGATAATGTGGGGAAGGTTTTATATTTTCCAGCTGTCATTAGAAAAGGAAATAAGGGTAATCTCCCAACGGGGACACCTGCTCCTGTGACAACTGTAAAAGGTGGGATTGTTCTTTAGTTTGATGTGATTTCTTCACACTTCCTGTTGTGCCTCTGGTACAGGAAGTTGGCACACATCTCTCCAAGGAGGTGACAGACTGCAATAGAAACAAGACAAAGATTCCAACCCTTCCCTGCTCCATCCAAAGCTAAAACTTTACCATTATGAACTTTACCATTTCTATATACATTCCAGTAGTCTGCCACTGATTAAGTGAGACAAAGGAAATATTCAGTTTATCAAAGGTGCTATTCATCTTACTGTGCAGAACTAAATCTGTGCATTGTCTGGAATACAGAAAGTACTTACTGCCTTTTCTCCCTTACTCTGAGTCATTATTCAAGATTCTATATATATTCTGATGCTCCCTTTGTATGTCAACGTAGCTATTTGCCCAATACGACGTGTATAAAGTGCACATTTATTTGTTTTCTAAACAAGATGTTCTTACCGTATCTGAAAATAGCGAGACATGAAAATCACCACTTTTCCATGTGATGTACAAAGTTCTACATGGTGACAGGCAAGACTTTGTTTATAACATGTAAACAGCAATGGTGTGCTGCAAGCAACCAATCCCTTTCACTCTCATCATACAACAGAATGATTAAAAGTCATTGGTTGCTACGCTTAGGTTCCGTTCATATCTCAGCATTCGATTTTGGCACCCGTGTGCTCCCTGTCACCTCCAATGGCACTGTTAGGATTAAGTTCACCTGCTGGTGGCACTATCCCGCTCTAGGCCATTTGCTGCAGATCCAGTGCCCACCAGCAGGTGTCTCCCAGGAGCAAGCAGGCTGGTGTAATCTTGTTAATTAATGTTCAGCTGCCTGGGGCTATTTAAGGCTTCTCCTCCCTTCCCCTGGTGCGTCACGATTTTGGTCCCTGCCTTGCTGCTTATCCTGATCTAGTCTGCACCCCTGTGCCTTGCTCCTCCTCCCTCTGTTCTGTCCCCAGCCGAGATCCCCCATCCTTGCAACCCTTGTACCCTTGTCCCTAGCTTGGTCTGTGTATATATATATTTAATTGCTCAGGTTCAACAGTTCTTGTTAGTGGGGTTTTTGGTTCTGTTTGGGGTAGTTTATGTTTACTGTGTGCTGTGTTTGCTGTGTTAGTTGTTTGCTATTTCTCACTGTAAATATCACTTTAATATATATATCCTTTGTTTGGTCTCAGTTCCCTTGTGTAGCTATGTGTCTGGTCACCTTAGACGCTGATCCTGGTGCAATTTTACCACGACTCATTGGGCAACAATCGTGGTAAAATGGTGCAAACAGAATGGCAGGACGCCTGTCGCTCAAAAGAAGCTCTTGATCCCCCTCATTAGTGACGGGATCGCACGGGTGTGTGGAACCGCGCCGATTCCGGCCATGATTCAGAACGCCAAGATGTGAACTAGGCCTTAGAGTAAAAAAAAAGTGTATTACTTACACGATCCTCCACTTCTGCAGGCTCCCGTCACGCCTCTTTTCCCTGCAGTTGAAAGTCCTCTGACATCATCAAATCCTCTGTCCATAGTCTTGCATTGGATTTGAGAAAGCGGCAACTGCCAGAGCACAGAGGGGGCGGGGGTATGAGAGAGCGCCAGCTGGCATAAGGAGTGGAGGCAAGCAAAACTTTTTTTTCCCAGTACCTTAGACCTAAGTGAGCATTTAGCCATTACAGTGCGAGGAGGGCAGACTTACTACAAGGAGTGATTTTTCCTTTTCTCGGATAGTAATCATGCCGCTGACAATTTGTCAAAATCAACAACAGGAAGAATTGCTAAGAGGCCACCTGTTTGTCCCTAAGAATATAAATGAGGCAGAAAGAAGCTGCTCTCATCGCTATAAGCTGTGACTGAGGCAGCAACAGAACACCTTGCTGCATGTGGCTAGAGAAAGAATAATTTCATAGGGAAACAAAAAAAACCAGCCTTATTAGTGATCCCGTTATTGGCAATTTCTCACTACCGGTACAATCACCCTTGTCAGCCTTAGCACTGTGGCTGGGCTTTGCTCATTTAACTATTAACCAATTTATAACAAACCATACAAATGCTTTAGGACCTCACTGACCTTAGTAGCTGTAGGCAGCATGGTGTAATTCACCTCTAAAGCGGAAGTACTCTGCATCTCCCCCGTCTATCTATCTAAGGCAGCACAGTGGTGTAGTGGGTAGCACTTTCGCCTAGCAGTAAAAAGAGTCGCTGGTTCAAATCCCAACCACGGCACTACCTGCCTGGAGTTTGCATGTTCTCCCTGTGCCTGTGTGGGTTATCTCCAGGTACTCCAGTTCTATAATCTAAAGACATGCTGGTAGGTTAATTAGCTTCTGTCTAAAATTGGCCCTAGTATATGAATATGAGTTAGGGACCTTAGATTGTAAGGGCCAAATCCTCAAAAAACGGGCTTAACTTAACTTTTCCGAGTTAAGTTACACTGCCGCAAATCTCCCAAGTTAGGTGCCGATCCTCAAAGCACTTACCTGGAAATTTTCGGCAGTGCAACTTAACTAATACAAATGGGCGATTCCCATTTAAATTAGGCGCGCTCCCGCGCCGGACGTACTGCGCATGCCCGTGACGTCATTTTTCCCGACGTGCATCGCGTGTTTTTACGATACGCCGAGTTTTAAGGATCGAGCCGGGTTAAAAAGTTGCGACGGGTTAAAAAAAAGATACGGCGAAAAAAAAAAATCAAATTTAAAAAAAAATCGCGGCGATCGAAAAAAAAGGTCTGTTTTTACAAGGTGTAAACAGTTTACACCTTGTAAAAGCAGCCCTAATTTTACGCATGCAAACGTAAACTTACGGAGAAAAAACAAAGCTGAAAAGCTTTGTGGATCTCCGTAAGTCCTCATTTACATACGCGAAGCGGCATTTCAATGCGAAATGCCCCCAGTGGCGGATGCGGTACTGCATCCTAAGATCCGACAGTGTAAGTCTCTTACAGATGTCGGATCTTCTGCCTATCTTTGGAAAACTGCTTCTGAGGATCAGTTCCAAAGATAGGCACAGGGATACGCAGGCGGAACAGCAGATCCGCCTGCGTATCCCTTTTGAGGATTTGGCCCTAAGTTCCTTGAGGGGTAGGGACTGATGTGACTGTACAGTTTATATATAAAGCACTGCGTAGATTGGCGGCGCTATATAAGTGCCTGAAATAATAATATCCATATCGCCATGCTTTATTTTGCTGAGAAACCAAGTTGAACCCCTTCATGTAGCATTTACTTGCTGGGGTTCATCTGCCCTCAGCTCAGGCATGCAGGTGTCAGATTAAGCAACCTGTCACATTTAGGTGACATTCTGTTATGACCTTCTTGGTACACCCACAGTAAGGATACAGTAAGAAGCTGGCAAGCGGACATCTTTTTACACCCACTGGAGTCTGGCCTTTCACACTTATTTTTGCCAGTAAACTGAGCTTATATAGTGAAATACAGTATTTTGAAATCCGTCTGACTCTTTTGATGTTGAATTTTAAAATCAGTGGCAAGCCTGATGATCTCACAGGTTTGCTCATCTGACAGAACACCACTGATTTTAAAATTAAACATCAAAAGAGTCAGACGGATTTCAAAATACTGTATTTCACTATTTAAGCTCAGTTTACTGGTAAAAATAAGTGTGAAATGGCAGACTCTGCCTTAATAAAAAATATGTCCGCTTGCCAGCTACTCACTGTATCCTTGCTGTGGGTGACTGCGGGGTGGATCAAGATGGCCGTGACAAATCGTCACTTCCGTTACAAAATTTGACGGGTCACCTAATCTGACAGTACAAAACATATTACAGCACACACATACAAAAATTACATATATCCTGCATGGCTATTTAAAAACACCTGAACATATTTAAAAAAATATGGGGGTTTGGTCACACTATATGGTCAAATAGTGCTAAGCCCACTTACTGCTTCAAAGTACCCCAAAATTAGTGGGTCCTACCCTAGTAATAGAATGAATGGTCTTGTGGTCTTTAATCAGGACCATCTTGAATGTAAACCCTTTTTAGGGTGTGCCCCCCAAGTATGATTTTGTATGCCTAATCTGACAGAACACAGGCACGAGGGTGTGCTTACCTGAGAAAATCCTTCCTCCCCTCTGGAAGACTCCTGGGATGTAAGACATCATTTGTCTAGGCCTGGAAGCCAGGAAATAACTGAAGAAATTTATCTATTCACAAATGAAAGCAGCATAAGAGCCGGTTCACACAGGGGCAGCACGACTTGCCGAGCGACTCGGCAAGGCGATCTGCCCACGACTTCAGAGGCGACTTGCAAAATGACTTCTGTATTGTCAATGCAAGTCGCCCTGAAGTTGTCCCAAAGTAGTGCAGGAACCTTTTTCTAAGTCGGAGCGACTTGAGTCGCTCCTATTAGAACAGTTCCTATGTACAGAATGGATCGCGACTTGTCAGACGGCTAAGTCACCTGACGATTCGCGCCTGTGTGAACCGGCTCTTAGGATTAAAAATAGTCAATGTTGATTGAGAAAGTGAAGTTCCATTTTAAAGTTTTGAGAAAAAAATTCTCTCTGTATTGAGATCTGATGTTATTGGATCGCTTGTGAACTCTGAGAATAAATTGTTCCACAGTGCCTGTAGCTACAGAGATCAATGAAGGCTTGTTTTAAAGCTTATTTACATTTGTGTAGTTTAACCACTTCAGCCCCAGAAGGATTTGCCCCCTTTAATGACCAGGCCTTTTTTTGCTATACGGCACTGCGTCGTTTAACTGGCAATTGCACAGTCGTGCGACGTTGTACCCAAACAAAATTTACATATTTTTTTCCCACAAATACAGCTTTCTTTTGGTGGTATTTGATCATCTTTGCGGTTTTTATTTTTTGCGCTATAAGCAAAAAAAGAAAGACAATTTTGAAAAAAAAATTTTTTTTTACTTTTTTGCTATAATACATATCCTCCAAAAAAATATAAAAAAAAAATGTATTCATCAGTTTAGGCTGATATATATTCTTCTACATATTTTTGGTACAAAAAAATGCAATAGGCGTATATTGATTGGTTTGCGCAAAAGTTATAGCGTCTACAAAATAGGGGATAGATTTATGGCATTATTATTATTATTTTTTACTAGTAATGGAGGCGATCTGCGATTTTTAGCAGGACTGCGACATTGCGGCAGACAGATCGGACACTTTTGACACTTTTTTGGGACCATTGACATTTATACAGCAATCAGTGCTATAAATAGCCACTGTGATGAAAAGTGATCAGCGCATATAATTAATTAAATAAATCAATGATAAAATAAATATTCCAAAATAATCAATAACTAATGGTAAAATACCAAAAATAATGTGCAATGTGCAATAAACAAGTATGATGAATAATGAGCAATAAAAGTCCCAAAACTGATGATGAATATCCTTGTGTAAACGAGTGTCAAACAAGTGTATCTTCCAAAATCTTCTTGCGTAGCTCTTCTAAGTGATGTGCTCACAGAGCGCTTACCTTATAGCAGGTGTATAAAGGCTTGTATGGGTATAATGCTGTTCCAAATGTGTCCAGGAATGGTTCCACCGCATTGGTCTTCAACTGCTGTCTATCACTGTGGGTCTCTGATGAAGCCACGTGATGTGGCGTAACTAGTAAGGGCCTGATGCACCAGGAAATGCTAGAAGACCGAACGCTGTATCGTTGTTTTGCACCGTTTCTTGCACTTTTTCATGTAAGTTTCTAATGCTTTTACCCAATAAACTTCAATGATATACTTCATCATGGGATGTTTTTCTGCTTTACACTTTGAGTAACATCGAGGGGAGACCCTGAGAAACCACCTATACCCACAGTGATAGACAGCAGTTGGAGACCAATGTAGAGGATCCATTCCTGGACACCTTTGGAACAGCATTATACCCATACAAGCCTTTATACACCTGCTATAAGGTAAGCGCTCTGTGAGCACATCACTTAGAAGAACTACGCAAGAAGATTTTGGAAGATACACTTGTTTGACACTTGTTTACACAAGGATATTCATCATCAGAATAGATGTGCGCACAGGGTGTGCCAGGTTTGCCTGGGCACACCCTAATCACCCTGTGCTGCGCAGATTCCCCCTGCTGCTTGGCTGCAGAGAAAGAGACTGGGGAATCTCTGTCCTCAGTCCCTTTCTCAAAAGTGAGACATCAGGGGTCTGGGTTTAGACCCCTGATATTTCGCTAAAGCCCCCCAAGGGGGCTCCTAAAAAAAATTGTAAAACATTTTTTAAAAAATATTGAAAAGGAGCAAAAATACAAATAAATAATAAAATAAACTACTGACACCAATCTCTGCCTTACTGACATCGTCCACTGCTCTATTGGCACCGTCCATTATATATATATATATACACACACACACACACACACACGCATATGTGTTTGAGCTTTGGGGTGCACACCCTAATGCAATAGGCTGCGCACACCTATGATCATCAGTTTTGGGACTTTTTTTGCTCATTATTCATCATACTTGTTTATTGCACATTGCTTTTGCACATTGCACATTATTTTTGGTATTTTACCATTAGTTATTGATTATTTTGGAATATTTATTTTATCATTGATTTATTTAATTATATACGCTGATCACTTTTCATCACATCCACTTTAGGTATATATCTATTTACCTATTTAGATTAAGCAGCATTTACATAATTGTTTTTCCTTATCTTATACTTTTTGATGGCGCGGAAGCACTCTTCACTTTATAAATAACCACTGATTACTGTGTAAATGTCACTGGCAGGGAAGGGTTAAACACTAGTGGGGTGATCAAGGGGTTAAATGTGTTCCCTAGGTGTGTTCTAACTGTAGGGGTGGTGGACTTGCTGTAACATGACAGAGATTACTGTCATGTCACCTGTCAGAACGGGGATTCGCCTTGTTTACAAAAACAAAATATTGCCATGGAGTTCACCCTAATTATTCATACCAAACAGACAGTGCCTGTTACCTCGGGGATCAAAGTCGGATCCCTGGTCATTGAAGTCAGACTTCAAGTCGCAGGACAAAGTATGATCCACAGTATGAAGCCCTGTACACACGATCGGATATCTGATGGAATCTAATTCGATGGATTTTTTCATCAGATATCCGATGAAGCTGACTTTCATCAGTCTTGCCTACACACCATCGGTTAAAAATCCGATCGTGTCCAACGCGGTGACGTAAAACACAACGACGTGCTGAGAAAAATGAAGTTCAATGCTTCCGAGCATGCGTCGACTTGATTCTGAGCATGCGTGGATTTTTGACCGATGGACTTCCCCACAGACCATCGTTTTTTTCTATCGTTTTTTTAACCATAGGAAAAATTTAAAACAGGTTCTATTTTTTTTCACCAATGGAAAAAAAAAACCGATGGGGCCCACACACGATTGGTTCGTCCGATGAAAACGGTCCATCAGTCCGTTTTCATCAGACAAACCGATCGTGTGTACAGGGCTTGACTGTTTTGAACTGTAGATCCCCAGAGAGACTTACGCCGGTCGGATCTAATAGAAATCTATGCGTAACTGATTCTATGAATCAGGCGCATAGATACGACCGGCCGGACTCAGAGATACGACGGCGTATCTGGAGATACGCCGTCGTATCTTGTCTGTGAATCTACCCCATAGTTCCCAGAAGGCAGCGTGCCCCATTCCCCAGCAGACATTGCGGAGAGGACAAGGAAGAAGACCTGCCGCGGACTAGGAAGAGGCAGATTAGGAAGATCTGCATAGCAACCGCAATTTCTGGTAAGTAAAGAAAAAAAAAAATTTAGGGTGAACCTCTACTTTAAGATTATATTGTGCAAGTGCCATGTATAAAAAATATTAAAACAAGCCTTGTTCTTGTTTCTATATTAGATATTGCTTTGGGTTAAAGGACACTCCTAGTGAAACTGCAAGGGCAGCAACTGAGTCAACTGCTCCTTCTTGGCAAGGTGCTGCAGACCTAACAGGACTTAGCAGTGCTATTTCAAGACTTCAGATTGTTTTGATGTATGTCAACCCAATATATATGGTTTTCACAGTAAAGTATTCATCCATTCAAAACTATGGGAACAACAGATGTTAATGATACAAAGAAATGGACTTTGTAGGCACCAATTCTAAACTTTGTTCACGGAGTGCCTTACCCGGACTCTCTTATCACTTACTCTGTTGTTGGTATTACACCATTGTCACAACCCTACAGTAACCTACTTTGAAAGGCTCTAATTTAGGTGCATTTCACTGGTTTAAACGTTATATGGGTTAAAAAGTACTTTACTCTATTTTGGCTCAGCTGCCACTCATTGCCACTCTGTGGTGACAGATAGAATCATCCTTTTCCATTATTAAAGCGGTGGTTCCCCCTTAAAACAAATGTCTAACAATACATTCGGAAGACTGCTTACACTGCGGGTAGGCTGGCTTTTTTTTTTTTTTTTTTTCGTACATACCTCGATATCGCCGTTTCATCCCTCGACTTCCGGGTATGAGTCTTGTGGCGGTGGGCGTTCCTAGTTGATTGACATTCCTCCGACCGACGCATACTTGACGTCACGACTTTCCGAAAGAAGCCGAACGTCGCTGCGCAGGCGCCGTATAGAGCCGACTCTATACGGCGAATGCGCAATGACGTTCGGCTTCTGTCGGAAAGTCGTGACGCGCAGTATGCGCCGGTCGGAGGAACGTCAATCAACTAGGTCCAGCAAGACTCATACCCGGAAGCCGAGGGATGAAACGGCGATATGGGATATGATCGAGGTATGTACGAAAAAAAAAAAAAAAAAGCCAGCCTACCCGCAGTGTAAGCAGTCTTCCGAATGTATTGTTAGAATTTTTTTTTAGGGGGAACCACCCCTTTAATGAGGATATTTTTTGGTTATATGATAACCTATCACCTCCTTTAACTACCTTTTTAAACAACAAATTTTCAAGCACATCCTGTTACTTTATACGAGATACTACTAGCTCCCGAAAAAGCGGTCTCCGCGAAACATGTCGAGCTAACATTCATCTTACTATGTACTACAGTCATACACGTCCCTTGTGAGATGTGTTGACTCTTTTTGTACCCTTATTGGATCAATATATGGTCACTGCAGTTGCTACTGTAGTTCTCTTTTTGATATTTTATTTTAAGTACTGTATGTCTTTCTTTTTTAATTATAATGTTAATACATTTATTTGTATTTTTATAATTGGTGCCTACAAAGTCCATTTCTTTGTATCTTGAACATCTGTTGTTCCAATATATTCAGGACGTGGCACTGCGCTACTATAGACACCCACAGTCCATCCTGTGGCTGGTGATCTACCAACAATTCATTCATTCAAAACTATTATCTCATTTATGGATCAATGCCATTGAGCTAAATCACCCACTTTTACAATCTGCCACAGACTACAATGGGCAATATCTGAACATATGAGTTTCCACCCCTGCCAACAGAAGATCAGAGAAAATGGAACCCCATTAAATGGCTGTGATGGATAGTCAGGCCTAATGCCGCGTACAAGCGATCATTTTTCGTCATTAAAAAAACTTAGTTTTTCAGCATGTCCAAAAAATGACGTTTTTCCAACTTCATCATTTAAAACGATTTTGCCCACACACCATCGTTTTTAAAAAATTATGAACAAATCGCGGTGACGTACAACACGTACGACGGCACTCTAAAGGGGAAGTTCCATTCGCCTTTGGGCTGCTTTAGCTGATTCCATGTTGGTAAAAGACGATTTGCGCTTTTCTGTCTGTTACAGCGTGATGAATGTGCTTACTCCATTATGAACAGTAGTTTTACCAGAACGAGCGCTCCCGTCTCATAACTTGCTTCTGAGCATGCGCGTGTTTAAAACGTTGTTTTAGCCCACACACGATCATTTTTTACAACCCGAAAAACTTTTTTTTTTTTGTCGTTTTTCAGAAGCCGAAAAATGATGTGTAGCCCACACACGATCATTTTAAATGACGTTTTTAAAAACTTCCTTTTTTTTCATGACGAAAAATGATCATGTGTACGCGGCATCAGAGTCTCTGGGAAATATAATGAACTGGAGGCTAATTCTATCTCCCAGCAGCTACCCAAAACTGAAATATCATTTTAAGTTGGACAGACCCTTTGGGGGTGGGCGTAGAAATGGTATAATTTGCAAAAAGTGTAACCCTGCATTGTAAACACCATGAAACGACATAGAAGCATACAAAGAGAAATAGCAGAAAATTACATATCTCTCCATGCAGAAAGAAAATGTGCAATTACAGACATTTTCTACATGAGTGCAGCCACAAAGCTGTCACTGCTGTGAATCGGCTGATCAGCGCACGCTATAAAAGAATCTGCCCTCATGATATTTACTGCTAAAGCAGTGTGTAATGTGGCCCGCTGACCTACATAATGACTTTCTCCAGCTACCCTACAATCACTGTTTACTGAATTAGCTTTGCCCTAAATCTATTTTAGCTTCAGCACGGGTAAACGGTCTGAATTTTTTTGTGTCTGCTAAAAAAAAGTTCCCAACGTATTATAATTAGACGAATAGAATCACGGTGGGGGCATGTCTGTTTTCACTCTCAATTGTCATAATTTTCATGAAACGTCCGTAAATGATTGGCCTGCTTTTATTTAAAGCCCTGCCTAAAATAGCTCTGTGCTTGCTGTGGTTCAGTCCTTAATCAATACTAGAATCTCGGTCACTAGGCTTGTAGGTTTGAGAAAACTGAAGTGGATAGAATGAGTCCAGTTTTTCTTTGTTACTGGATTATGTAGCATGCATTGCTTTTTCAGGTCATTTTTATTTGGGAAAAGTTGATACTGTACATGAATTGGATCTAAAGCTGAACTCCAGGCAGGTATAAAAACACACAACGCTATGCATCTCTTCAATAATTAATGCATGACTAAAGCAGTAGTAAACTGCAATTGACTGCGTTCGCGTTTTCCCCTGATTATTCCTGGTTAAAGGACAGATTTGACGAAAGAAAACAGCCTTTGTCGCTTCGAACAAGGTTTTTTCTTTTCCCTGCTGCGCCCCCTGTTCCTTTATCAGGTGTTTCTGCGGGTCTTCTATAATGTTTCAGCGCATTAGCCACTTGTTGTCCTGGATCCATTTTAAATTAAAGAAAAAAAAATGCAATTGAAACAAAGAAAAATCGCGGCACGTCCGGAAATAAAATACATTTTTTTATTGAAAGTCCATAAAATCAACATGACATGCATCAATCCAATAAGGTGGTCAGTGGACACGTTTCACACAAACTACAGCTGGTGAAAAAATTCCCTGCAAGGCAATGTCATAATGTGCTAGTATGCATCGAATACTAGCAAACTATGAAAAACTTACCTTAGAATGAAGCCCTCCAGCGCCACGCTGTCAGTGCTGAGAAGGCTTTCAACTTCCGCCGGTCTTCCTTCATGGTTCGGGGCCAACGGCTACATGAGTGACCGGGAGCGCAATGATGTCACTTGCGAGTATCCACTAAATGCGCTCCGCCTCTGGACACAGACAAGGAGGAGGGAGGGGAGCACTTTGGAGCTACGGCGTCCCCACCTCTGAGGCGCCTGTGTGCGGAGCACCCTGTGCACCCTGCCTAGGATCGGCCCTGCATGAATGGCCAGCTTTACAGAAAGATTAACTAATCTTCTTTTACCTTCACTTTCCAGGCACAGGGTGGAGAGGAGACCTGTAAATGTTAACCACTTAACGACCGCCGCATGTATATGTACGTCCACAGAATGGCACGTACAGGCATATGGGCGTACATGTACGTCCCTGCCTTTCCGCGGGTTGGGGGTCCGATCGGGACCCCCCCGGTACATGCGGCGGTCGATTCTTCCGTGGGAGCGATCCGGGATGAGGGGGCGGCTATTCGTTTCTAGCCGCCCCTTGTGATCGCTCCCCGGAGCTGAAGAACGTGGAGAGCCGCGTGTAAACACGGCTTCCCGTGCTTCACTGCATCGATCGTGTCATCCCTTTTATAGGGAGACACAATCGATGACGTCAGAACTACAGCCACACCCCCCTACAGTTGTAAACACACACTAGGTGAAACATAACTCCTTTACCCTGTGGTTAACTCCCAAACTGCAACTGTCATTTTCACAATAAACAATGCAATTTAAATGCATTTTTTGCTGTGAAAATGACAATGGTCCCAAAAATGTGTCAAAATTGTCCGAAGTGTCCGCCATAATGTCGCAGTCACGAAAAAAATCGCTGATCACCATCATTAGTAGTAAAAAAAAAAAATGCAATAAAACTATCCCCTATTTTGTAAACGCTATACATTTTGTGCAAACCAACCGATAAACGCTTATTGCAATTTTTTTTACCAAAAATATGTAGAAGAATACGTATCGGCCTAAACTGAGGAAAAAATTTTTTTTTAATATATTTTTGGGGGACATTTATTATAGAAAAAAGTAAAAAATATTGCATTTTTTTCGAAACTGTCGCTCTATTTTTGTTTATAGCGCAAAAAATTAAAACCGCAGAGGTGATCAAATACCACCAAAAGAAAGCTCTATTTGTGGGGAAAAAAGGATGCCAATTTTGTTTGGGAGCCACATCGCACGACCACGCAATTGTCTGTTAAAGCGACGCAGTGCCGAATCGCAAAACCTGGCCTGGGCCTTTAGCTGCCTAAAGGTCCGGGGCTTAAGTGGTTAATGAACCGCAGCACAGAAAAATGAAGTCCCCTACCCTGCCAGATAGGGCTGTTCTGTGTGGCAGAGCTGTGAAACTCTCATGCCGCATACACATGACCGTTTTTCGGGTTCTAAAAAAATTATGTTTTTTTTAATGTCATTAAAAACGATCGTGTGTGGGCTTCAGAGCATTTTCCACGATCTAAAAAATGGGTAAAAAAAAATTCGAACATGCTCGACGTTGTCGTTTATAAGGTTGTAAAAAATGGTCATGTGTGGGCTTTAACGACGTGAAAAAATGGAACTTCCCCTTTATAGTGCTGTACGTCACCGCGCTTTGCTAGAGCATGTGTAGGCAAGACCGTTTTAATGATCGGGTTGAAAAAAACGTTTTTTTCTAGACCCTTAAAAATGTCATTTTTTACAACCCGAAAAACGGTCGTGTGTACGTGGCATTAGAACTGAATAATCAGAAATACAAACCACCTGGCAGGTAAGTAGCTCCCTCTTGTATATATGTAATCTGTATATTTAGCCGTTTGCCTGGAGTTCTGTTTTACACTACACCTGTACTCAGACTAAACAAAACTGAACTTTGGCCACAAAAACTTTCATTTAAACATATTCCTTAAAGTGGAGGTTCCATCCAAAAAAATGTTGCTTTAAACTGTAGCTTACGACTAAAAAAAGAAAAAAAAACATTATTTTTTTTTACTCATCTGGAAATGCCTGTTGCTATGCGGTCCCACGAAATCTGCCTTTGAAACCACCTAGGATTCTGACATCATCTCCCTCTAATGCTCCTGGGAAATGTGTGTCATCATTTCCCAGGATGCAGTGCGCTGTCCAATTATCACTCCCCATCCAAGACTTCCAGGAAGTAAGTGCCTGTAGGCTTCACAATGCCCACAAGCAAAATGACAACGGTGTAGATATAGTTTTATAAACGATATTTTTTGAATATCTATGAGGATCGGCGGCGGATCGTAAAATAGTAAGTGACCGGATTTATATTTTAAAAACGCAGGATGAAAGGACATACATTTAAAAAATGCTAATTGTGGTTGGAACTCTGCTTTAACAGCCTTTAAAAGATTTTTAATCCACCCAATGCCTTGGCAAACCCAAATGTTACCTTTTAAAAGTAACAATTACATCTTTACTGTGCTGCACATAACCTTAATTTTTTATTTTCAGATTTGTAATGCTTTGTAGCAGAATCATACATTTTGTGCCATTTTAAAACAGGAAAAAAATTGAGAATAACAGTTATAATTTGTATCTACAGTAAATTTTTTTAAAGACTAACACGGATTAAAGTAAAATCTTTTATCACATGTTTTTGTTCTACGTCTTGCATACAAAAATAATTTTTTCAAGATGCAAATAAAATAATTTTTGCACATTATCCATTGCCAAAGACACCAAACCTGGAAGAAGATCGAGCCAGGATGCTAATGTGCATTGGATTACTGGATTAAGGCTCTTTGGCAGTTCAGTCTGCCATAATGTGCTGTTCATAGTTGCAGATCATGGAAAAAGCCCTGGGTGCTGGCAGTGGAGTTTAGTCTGACTTTAATGGCAATGATTTGTTATTATTGTACATATTTTCTTAATTTAAAGAAACGATTGTGTTTCTTTTTTTTTAATCAGGTAAATCTGAAATATTGTATGTGATTTTTATGTAGTGCTTAAAGCTGAACTCCTGGATAAGCAAATATTGTTTAAACCAGGGTTTGACAAATTTGCTTGGAATCTAGGAGCCAGCTACAAAAGTTAGGAGCCAGAAAACGTGCCCCGTCCCGACGAGCTTGCGCGCAGAAGCGAACACATACGTGAGCAGCGCCCACATATGTAAACGGTGTTCAAACCACACATGTGATAATTCTAGCCCTAGACCTCCTCTGTAACTCAAAACATGCAACCTGTAGATTTTTTTAAACGATTTTTTTAAACGTCGCCTATGAAGATTTTAAAGGGTAAAAGTTTGTCGGCATTCCACGAGCGGACGCAATTTTGAAGCGTGACATGTTGGGTATGAATTTACTAGGCGTAACATTATCTTTCATAATATTAAAAAAAATGGGGATAACTTTACTGTTGTCTTATTTTTTAATTAAAAAAGGTGTAATTTGGTCCCAAAAAAGTGTGCTTGTAAGACCGCTGCGCAAATACGGTGTGACAGAAAGTATTGCAATGATCGCCATTTTATTCTCTAGGGTGTTATGATAAAAAATATATATAATGTTTGGGGGTTCTAATTAGAGGGAAGAAGATGGCAGTGAAAATAGTGAAAAATGACATTAGAATTGCTGTTTAACTTGTAATGCTTAAAGCGGAGTTCCAACCACAATTTCACTTTGTAAATATAAATACTCCTGTAATACACAAGCTTAATGTATTCTAGTAAAGTTAGTCTGTAAACTAAGGTCCGTTTTGTTAGGTTGTTACAGCATTTAGACACTTTATAAAATAGAAATTGACTGGGGCCATCTTAAGTGTGGGCATCATGAAGCCAGACTGTATGACTTCCTGGATTTCAGCCTTGCAGATCTCGCACATGCTCAGTGCTGCACAAGCAGTGTAATAGGTTTCAGATCAGGTTTCAGCACCTGTACTGTCAAAGTCACATGATTCTTCGAGACTGGGGAGTGCACAGACTCCTGGAAAGTTACACCCACTACATTCCCAGGAGTCTGTGCGGTGTAGGTTAGGAAGCTTAAGCACCTAGGTGCAGGAAGAGGGAAGATTAACTATTCTGCCTAGCAACAACACTTTGAAGGCATCTAAAAAAAAAAAATAATTCTTAAAGGACTAATGACATTTTTTTTAAAACTACTGATGTAATGTTATATTTATGGGTGGAACTCCACTTTAACTTGTAATACCAACGGCCACCACCAGATGGCGCCAGCTTACACATCTGGTGGTAATAACTTGTAATACCAACGGCTCACCACCAGATAGCGCCCCCTTCCAAGCCAAGTCGCCAGGACCCCATGTCTAGTCGCCATGGCGACCTGGCGACCGGGATTTGTCGAGCCCTGGTTTAAACACTTCAGCTCCGGAATGACCAGGCCATTTTTTGCATTATGGCACTGCATTATTTAACTGACAATTGCGCAGTCATGCAACGTTTTTCCCACAAATAGAGCTTTCTTTTGTTGTTATCAGATTACCTCTGCGATTTTTATGTTTATACAAAAAAATACTGAAATTCTGCTATAAAACATTCCCAATAAAAAATTAAAAAAAATCTAATTTCTTCATCAATTTAGGCCAATATGTATTCTACTACATATGTTTGAAAAAAAAAAAATTCCAATACGTGTATATTGATTGGTTTGCGCAAAACGTTATCGTGGCAATAAACTATGGTATATTTGTATTCATTTTATTTTTATTTTTGCGATATTGCGGCGGACAAATCAGACACGTAACTGAAACTTTTTGGGTACCAGTGACACTAATACAGCGATCAGTGCTAAAAAAATATTGCACTGTTACTGTACTAATGCCACTGGCTAGGAAGCGTTTAACATCAGGGGCGATCAAAGGGTTAAATGTGTTTCCTGGATGTGCCTACTAAGGGTGGGGCGGAGGGGGGGGGGTGGTTTGAATGGGGGAATGTAAGGATCCATGTCCCTGCTCAGGAACACAGGATCAGCACATTCTCCTCTCACAGAACGGCTCCCTCCCTTGTTTACATAGGAAGACCGCTGTTCTGCCTTTCTCCTAAAGGTACGTGATCTGGCACAGAGCAGGTTCCCCACCACAGTAAATGTACATGGGGCAGCCACTAAGTGGTTAAATACAAGAGGTATTTTATCATGAATCTTGGTGGGCTTTGTGTATTTCTTCCAAATTTGTGCAGTAATACAGTGTAAAAATTTGCCTGTGCGTGGGAGCTTCTTGCAATAAGGACCAGTCACTGTTAATCTCTCTCCTTGTGCAGGGTGACTGGTCTTGTCACCACCCCTCCTGTAGTTTTTTTATAGGCAGCCTGTGGTGGGAGGAGCCTGCTGGGTCCCTCCCCACAACTCTGCTCTCTGCAAGATCTATGTACAGCACTGTGATGATGACACCACTGTTTTTCAAGGTGATGCAAAGGCAACTAAACTGGTGCACATAAAGTGGGTTTATCACCTTTGTGGCTATTAGGGAATATATTTAAATAAAAGCTTTTGTACCCAGAGTTCAGCTCCAGTAGCAGATGGAGCTCTAAGCACTTTTGCTACTGCTTTCTCTACCTAACTCAAAAAAAGCATGTTGTTTATAAAGATCAGTAGATTTCGGTGAAATGTACATACAGAACTGGATGGATAATGCTTAGCCATCTGCTCAGTATAAGGTTGGAAGCTGCATTTACACCTCGGCATTTTGTATCGCAGATAGATTTGCAGCAATTCAACCTGTGATTTCAAAGCACCGAGGTGTGAATGGCAAATCACAAAACGCACATTTGAGATGCCATTCATTTGAATGGCACCTACAATCACAGTGTAGTTCTGCCACTACTGTTGTGTGATCGCGCTGCAATCGCGGCAACCCACATGAAGCATGTCGACCAAAAGTAGCTCCTGAACTTTTTTGGGTGACAAGGTTTACACGGTGCAGCTTGCCGCAATTGCACCACGATTTCTTGTGCGACAATTGCGGCAGAACCACACCGTGATTTTACATGCTATTCAAATGAATGGCATCTCAAATGTGTGTTCTGTGATTTACACCTCAGTGCTTTGAAATTGTGGGTAGAATCGTGGCAAATTTTCAAAACGGTGAAGTATGAATGCAGCCTAAATGAGACCGTTTGAATGTGAGCTACGTGGAGATTGGAGGATAAAAAGCACCATTCCACTTGTGGAAGTCCAGAATAAGTTTTAATTTATTAAACAAGGTGAGACAAATGTTACAGGGCTGGAAAAGTCCCTTCGTTAGGGACATGAGTAGTGCTTTAAAACACAGAAAATAAATTCTTCTGCGCACGAGAGGATAATCCAAAGGACCCCCAGATGACGTGTGATTACACGAAACGCGTTGGGAAGACTCCATTGCCGCCACATCTTTATTTACTACATGCGCTGTACCTTCATTGTTCATGTAAGTGCATTTGCCTATTAAATTTCAATGGTTTTTACGGTATCACACTATGTTGCCTCTTCTCTTCCTCCCTACATCCTTTTTTTGAATATATACCCAAGTGCCAAACTTACGTTACATAAGTCAGTGCCTACCTACTACACGGGCGAGTACATCTTTGTTGCAAGAGTCATCGGTGGATTCCTTGTTCTTAATGAGATCCCTTTGGAGTTTACATTGATCGTTAAGCCTTTTTGACTCATGAAATATATGTTTCTTTGAGTCCATGGTTTCTGGTAAGCCTACATCTTTATCGGTGGAGGGTTATTTCACTACACTTAAGAAGTCACTTCTCAGCAGACTCCTGTTTCATCACTTCAATGTTTGAATCATCACTTATTTGTGATACACTGTGGATGTTTTGTCACTTATAGTCATATATGGACATTTAACTACACGGTGCAATTTTGGACATTAGTTCTTATTTTGTGCGATTTCACTGGATACCATTCACGTTTTGTTTTATTATCACAGCATATTTATATTGTTCATTTATGTTAAATTTCCATACTGGTATTTTATTATACATAGGGCCTGATCCTCAAAAGGGATACGCCGGCGTATCTACTGATACGCCGTCGTATCCCTGTTTCTATCTATGGAACTGATCCACAGAATCAGTTTCACATAGATAGGCATAAGATCCGACATGTGTAAGGGACTTACACTGTCGGATCTTAGGATGCAGTACCGCAGCCGCCGCTGGGGGCATTTCTTGTCGAAATGCCGCTTCGAGTATGCAAATTAGCACTTACGGAGATCCACAAAGCTTTTACGCTTCGTTTTTTCTCTGTAAGTATTAGTTTGCTGTCGCAAAATTAGGGCTACTTTTACAAGGCTTAAACTGTTTACACCTTGTAAAAGTAGACCCTTCTATCCCGCGTCGCTGTCATTTTTTTTTTTAAATATTTTTTTTCCCCGCCACAACTCGTTTTTTTTTTTTTACGCCCGTTGCGATTCTCAAAACCCGGTGCATTGTAAAACCGCGCAAAGCACGTCGGGAAAATGACGTCGGGAGCATGCGCAGTACGTCCGGCGCGGGAGCGTGCCTAATTTAAATGGGACTCGCCCCATTAAATTAGGAACGCCTTGCGCCGGACGGATTTAAGTTACACCGCTCAAAATTTCTAGGTAAGTGCTTTGTGGATCAGCCACTTAGGTAGAGATTTTGCGGCGGTGTAACTTAAATAGGAAAAAATACGTTGCGTCGGGTTTTTGTGGATTAGGCCCATAGTATCTATAAGCGCTGTACTTCCACCTATATGATAATCCAAACGTCAATTGCCCATAAGGATGATACCAACAACTGTGCCACTGGCCTTGCTGCCCTTCATGGATGGGGATATCCTAGTGACAAACAAGAAAAAATAAAACAAAGGCGCACCAGCCTAGTGTATTACCGTACATGAGTAGTGCTGAATTTGGTTTTCTGCTGATCCACCCTCATTGCAGGAGAGCAGAGAGTTGAATACAAATAAAGCTTTGTCTGCACATCTTCCAGTAAAGTAGCATTTTTAGCCTGGAATCTTCATTTACAATTTCACAAGGACTGCCCAAAAGGGTCCTCGGGACTAAAGAGCTGCTTACTATTCTCTATGTACTCTAACATCACCAATTACAACTCAACAAGAAGTCCTGGGCTCCTCCCCATCCCCATTATATAAGAAAGAAAAACTGGCAGACATTTCAACTTTTCCCCACTTAATGCATGTATGAAACCTTCCTCCCACTTGAATGCATCCTTGTTCTGTGTTTAATCGTTAATGATTTCACATGTTCAACAATCTACTTAATGTTAAGAATAAAAAAAATGTGTTAAGAACACAATTTACATTTTATTTATGGAGGAAAGAGGGTAATTGCTGAGGATAAATTACTTTGGCAAATGAGTACAGTGATAAAAGGAGATAAGAAAGTGATACCATAGGTCATGTTGCCATTTTCTAATTATAATATATGTTGAGGTTTACTGGCTGAGCTAAAACTATAAGATCTTATTGGGGAAGGTAACCTAAATTGGAATTGTCTGTTTGTTTTGGATAGGGTGGTGCTGGGGGGGGTAAAACTTATTTGGGGTTTTTATTCCTTCTGTCGACCTTGTGTGGAGGATTTTTTTTCCCTCATTTCCTGTTGTGTCACCAGGACAAAAATTAGAGGGAATCTCCCCACAGGGGGCACTGCAATAAAACCTGGGATTCCATTTTAAAGTTTTTACAGTAGAATTGTACTTTAAGCTAACCCCTGTCAGTTGGAATCAGAAGGTTTTAGTTAGATTTGTGACTAAGAGCAACACAGAGGCTTCTTCTTTAAAAAAAACCTATACCAAAACCCTTTTTTTACATAATTTAAAATGTGGCATTAAATTGGTTCTCCAGGCCACATATCTCCGTTTAGGCCTACCCTTACAAAGTTTGAACGCGTGTGGTTAGCCGAAGAACCTCTACCGCATATGATCTCAGCTCTTTATAAATGACATGGTTCAGCTGCCCCTAACCCTAAACCATTATTCTCGGATGTGGGTATGCTGCAGAGCAATTGCACCACTTGTACCATCTCACACACTCAAGCTCAGTGGACTCTAAAACACAAGAAAATAATTATAAGTTGCTGTCCCAGTGGTACCGAGTGCCCACTTCCCTTGCTAGAATCTACCCATTAGTCTCTGATTTGTGTTGGAGGGGATGTGGGCAGAGGGGAACACTCCTCCATATTTGGTGGGACTGTCCTCTGATATCACACTTTTGGTCTGCTGTCCGCAGACGCATAATGGATAGTCTAGGTATCGATGTACCTTTTTCCCCAAAGCACTTTTGGCTTAACACCCCCACCCCCCCTCTCTCACTATAAATGCAGTGCTCTCCCTCACCTCCTCAAAGCCGTGAAGCGCCTTATACGAAGGGCCCTCGAGTTCTGAGTGAGCTGGACTGGCTTGGGAAGGTGACGGAGATCCTGAAAGCAGAGGAATGGGTGGCTACATGCAACGGAACTTGTGAGCACTTCGACCCAATCTGGGCCTCATGGCAGAGTCATACCTCTAGACAGGCCCCAGTCTCCTCTAGTCTAAATAGTGCTTTGTTAACTTTGGCCTTTTGGCGAATCAGGTTCAGAACCAAATACAGAATTAGCATTGGTGTTTCTAGTATTGATATATCCCATCAGCCATTGAACCAGGTGTGCTTGCCAATTTATAAAGGCCTTAGTGGTACTTGAGTATATTTTTCTTTTGTATATTTTTTCATGTCTTATATGTTCCTACTTTACTTTATGTGAGCCTAAGATGCTGTAAGGTTTCTGCTTTGATTTATTGTGCGAGTCCTCTCTCCTTTCCCTAGAATTTGAGGGGAATGTCCACTTAGTTCGAAAACATAGGACAGGGATGGGCTCGTACTAGTAATAGTTAAAGTCATGGTGTAATCACTTATGGCACTACCAATATCAGTATTTGTTCTAGAGGTGCATTTTCCTTCCCTTTGCCCTTACCCTTTTGTCTGTCCACTGTTGTTTTGTATGGCTTAAAATGTAAAATAAAATAAAGATTATATAAAAATAAAAAAATTGGTTCTCCAGTGAAGTATTACCAAGTACCACACTGGCATTGAACTATTCATAGTCACACTTTGAAATGTTTTTAGGAAGCACACAGCCTGAAATCGGTATAAAAAACATAACAACTATTCAAACCACAACAGCAAAAGTCTGGCACATGGAACTGTAGTAACAAAACCATCAACAGCGCACACACATCAACTATATACATTCAGTCTTCTCCCATTGTGAACCATGTAGGCTGTTTGACCAGGAGGCACAGCAGAACTGCTCTAACAGCCGCAGATATTGAAATAACTGAAGGCTGTCCTAGGAAAGGAGAGTGGGGTTACCTTTCTACAGTAATCATACTAGTAGGCCTAGGGCTAGAATTATTGCTCTCGCTCTAACGATCGCGGCGATACCTCACTTGTGTGGTTTGAACACCGTTTTCATATGCGGGCGCTACTCGCGTATGCGTTCGCTTCTGCGCGCAAGCTCGTCGGGACGGGGCGCTTTAAAAATTTTTTTTTGGGGGTTTTCGTATTTATTTTTATTTATTTTACAATTTTTAACACTGAAATAAAAAAAATAAAAAAATTATCACTTTTATTCCTATTACAAGGAATGTAAACATCCCTTGTAATAGAAAAAAGCATGACAGGTCCTCTTAAATATGAGATCTGGGGTCAAAAAGACCTCAGATCTCATATTTAGGCTTAAATGCAAACAAAACAAAAAAAAATTGAAACTGTCATTTTTTTAAATGACAAAAAAAAAATGTGCCTTTAAGACGCTGGGCGGGACTGACGTTTTGACGTCACTTCCGCCCAGCAGAGCTATGGGGACAGGTGAAGGAGATTTTTCCTTCACTCGCAACCCCACACAGCTGCCGAACAGTCCCGATCGCCTCCGCCGCTACCGACGGCTACGGTAAGCGGCAGAGGGCGCGGGAGAGCGGCGGGAGGGGCCCTCTCCCGCCACCGATAACGGCGATCTTGCGGCAAATCCGCCGCGGAGACCGCCGTTATCGCTGACAGGACCGCCCACTGAAGAGATGAATATCTCGGTTGTGGCAGCAGCTGCTGCCGTTACCGAGATATCCATCTTCAAAGTGATGACGTACAACGACGGTGGGCGGTCGGTAACTAGTTAAAGAGCCTTAAAGCCGACCCGGCAAACTTAAGGACAACTTGAGTTGTGGATCCCTCCTTAATAAGGTCACCAGGCCTATCCCGAGACATAAGCCTTCTGCCTGGTCTCCTCCAGGGCAGGTCCTCCCCTGGTTTCCTTTATTAGGTGTAGCTTCCTTCACTTAGATGGACAGCTTAGGATCCCTCTTGATCCGTAGGCCCCAGCCAGCATAACTGGGCCTACTAGTAGAGATGCAGCCTTGGGCCAACGTGGTCCCGGGGCTGGAAATCACACAACACATACCTCGTGCCAGGAGGGCCACGAGGTGAAGGACCTCAAAATATGGCGTCTGCCCTTTAAGTATCCCTTTCCGGCATGCACAGCAGGGCACCACTCCCACTGGGCTGCTCCCGAGGAAAGACACTCACCGCTTGCCCTTGTTCCAACACTGGCCTGTGGGGGTATTGCCACCTACAGGCAACAGTGGGAAAATGCTATCAGGCACAGCCACTGCCAGGGCAGAGGCTAATTTAGAATAAATCATACAGTCTGAGCCACATTATCGGCTTGAGACAAAACAGACAAAATTTAACATTGCGCCCAGTCATTAGGGAGCAGGGCGCTACACCTCAAATGTAGATATTCTGCATTTGGTCTTTATGTTCCTGAATGCATACAGCTCTAAGCAGGAGTAACACTAAGAACAGCGTCATCCTTCCCCCCTCCCTCCACGTATTTCAGCCTGTCATTCTTTTTGACAGACGGCTGGCTGTACGCTGCACCTGTGCCCCCAAACCACTCATGTGTACGAGTCCTTAAAACAAAAACAAAAAGCGATCCCTGTGTTGTTTTAGTCTGCTCTTGATCACACGCTTTTCTGTAAGGTGAAATAAAACAATACAACTGTCAGTTTTGAAGTAACGTATTATTTGCATTCATCGAATAATAAAATATCTTATGTAACACATTTGACTCTATGCACAGGTTGAGCTCCTACTGCGACCCAGCACAGCACATCATTGTAATGAGGAGAATAGATACAGCAGCAAGCCAATCAGCTCCAAAGCTCTGACAACTGATAGCGGTAGGGAGCGTTCAAAGGGAGCAGGAGGAAAGTTAATTTGAGCCAAGCTGAACTGCGTGAGGCGCAGAGGGCAGATGAGAACACAGCAAAGAGCCGAGTGGCAGATTGGTTGGCAGGAGAAGGCAGGTTCAAGTACTTCACCCTGCAGCAAGGCTGGTATGCTGCCAGAACAGGCATATTAAGCCGTTCCCCTTGAAATAACAATATTTGTACAGTCTTCCAGCACTCTGAATGGATTTATGCAAATAATCATGAGAACAACATGCATAGAGCATAATACAATCACTAAATTTGTTGTCAATACTACATATCAGTCAGGGATTTTGACTTTTGCAGCGAGATTAAAGCCGTTGTATACCACTGGATGTCCCCCCCCCCCCCGCAAGGTAAAGTCATAATCTGCTAGTATGCATCACATACTAGCACATTAAGTGAAACTTACCTTAAAACGAAGCTGTTCCAGCGCCGCAATGTCTGCTCTGCAGCGGCTCCCATCTTCACAGGCTCTGGCTCTGTGACTGGCCGGAACCACGATGACGTCATGATTCCATCATGGCACCGTCATGATGCGATGATGCCGTTCACAGCACAGGGTTCTGAAGGGACAGCACCGGTGGCCATTCCTTCAGAGCGCATGTGCCAGTGATGTCACTGGCTGCATGCAATGTAAATATCTCTCTCGGTGCACATTTAGGAGATATTTACACTACCTATAAGTAAGCCTTATTATAGGTTTAGCTATAGGTAAAAGTTTACTTCCTCTTTAAGGCTAGGTTCACATCTCTGCGGCTGGGAAATGTGGGCAAAATTGCAAGTGTTCCCGAAGCACTGCCCTTTAGCAGATGCGTTGCATGCACCAATACGCAGGTTGCTGCAGAAAAATGCGGTTCGGTGTGGTGCAAATTAAAAAAAGGGGTCAGGGACTTTGCCCCCCACATTTTGGAGGATAAGGCAGCCCATTGAAATAAATGAACTGACCTACATGCAAAAGGCAGCAGTACAGGTGTGAACCGAGCCTTAGATAAAACCTACTATACAGTATGTAGTGTATTAACCTCTTGGTGCCAACCCTTGAAGAGGTTTAGGGTGCCCTGAGGTGAGGCAGGGTTTATGATCATGTGACTGCCATAATTGGCTCCCGATCGCAAGTAACTTTCTGTAAGCTGACGGTAACTATGCCAGGAGCGCGCAGGACGCGCACTGTTGGCACAGCTTTATTTACACAAATTCACGCAAATAGGCAGATGCGAGCTTCTGAACCAAGAGGTGACAACCATCTCCCAATTATGTTGAAGAAAAAGGGTGAGACCCAGGCAGTAGCAATGGAGAAGAGTAATGCAGAACGAAAACGCTGGATTTGCAGATGAGAATGTGAAATAAGGACAACCCAGCATTAGGCAAGAGGTGACATTTTTTTTTAATGGGAGGGAGGTTGAAGTTCCTCCTCAAGGAGGAGGTTGGGGAGTTAGGTTTACCCTAATTAGCTCTGTCTGTACTGTGCTGGCCTCACTCAGTATCAGTTATAAACTACTTTGCCTTTAGTTCTACTTCTTCCTAGGTAGAGCACTTTTCAGAGGGTGGTATAGCAGCGGTTGGCAGACGTTAAGGAGGTGATCCTGCCACCTGCTGAATGTCTGCTTTTTTTTCCAATCTCAAGAGGGATTTTGAAGATAACAAAATGCACTGCAATTGAGCCGAGTGCTTGGGTTAGGTTTCAGTGCACTCCCATTAAATTCAATAATGCAGATTTGACATGTCATGGACCTTGGAATGCAGAAGTGTTCCTCCTTGAAATCTGTTACACAGTGGGGGGTCTTCTGCCCTGTCTTAAGGCTCCAGACGGCTCCATTGTTCTGTGTCTGGCTATTGTGTACATTGATTGCCCCCTGGGGCTTCTGTCTCATTACATATAACAGTCCCTCTATTCAAGCTATCGGACCAAATCCCTGCTGAACCCATATTCAAGTCCTCATTTGCATGGCTAGGAGGACCTGAAGGAGAACTACATGTACTTTACAATTGACCAATTGTTGGGGGCGGGATGTTCCAAATTCTGTATAAAAGTGTGTTGTGTGCTTCCAATAAAAGTCTTCCTGTTTGAACTTACATACAGCCTGCCTGGTGTTTGTTCTAATGGATTCCCGAACGGCACATAGCTGTGGTTCGGATCCCGGAGCCTTGGATGACCGAACCATCAGACGTTGCGATCTGCAAGCTGACTCAATAGCAGAGGAGTGTCGGGAGAGCGTAAGCGAGCGAGCAAGGGTCTTGTTACATGACAGTTGGTGTCTCCTGTCAAACTCTGCAGACTGAGTTAAAAATACAGGGGCCGTGCAGCAAAGCATCGCTACTGCAGCATGTGTACAGCTCTCTCAGGCTGTAATGTTGGCATCTGGGTGGATGAACAGGGAGTGGTTAAACCACAGCTCAGCTGCCTGTTTTTATCACCCCACCCTGGCATGTGAAAGAGCCATAAGGAAAATTCAATGTAGGCATACTATAGGTATGCACATCTCTGTGATTACTAGATGATCATGTGGATATAAAATCTGCGAGGATACTCTCTTTTGGTCACCCATGGATGCTTCAGTATAGATACATTTTCCTTAGTAAATTCACCAAGTGTGAAAAGCAGCCATGCATAAATATATATTCCAAGAGAATTATTGCTTCCAATTATTTTATACCTGGAGTTCTGTTCTCTTCTAATCCATACTAACAAGTGTACAGAACACAGAATGCCTGCAGCTCTAGCAGACGGTTGTGTAACAGCACACAGGCCTGAGTACTCACTATGGCATCTTCTAAATAACTGCTGGCTATTTCCTACCGTGTTTACAGAACACCTTCATAAAACAAAAAGATCCAGGAGAGCAATGCCTTCCAGCATACAGGCGTGTTCCATAATGGAGGCTTCCTGTAACAGTAACTAGTCTTTTATTTCTTTCATATTTAGGGCCCCGACCCTGGGCTGGCTGAATTTTGTGATATGGCTTTCTTGTAGCCAACCGAGCTGAAATTTACCTTTTAGGCCTGCTCATTTTTTCCCCTGATTGTTCATTGCCCCTGTGTGCTATTGGAAAACAATTCCAGCAAATAGAGAGGGAGGATCAATCACTGGGGTTATAAATGTTTATTGGACTCTATCCAATCCCTGTGAGGCTGATCCAGCAGGTGTGGCTGAGAAGAAGATAAATATTTGTGAGGGTCTGATCAGTCTCCCTGTTCCCTGGGGCTTCTTCCCTAAGAGGAAGCATGTGTGTGTGTTTCAGAGAATACAAACAAATGGCCATTGCCTTCACCTACAGTATAACTGGCCTTTGCAGCAAGGAACACATGGAAGGGCAACGCATGCAAAACAAAACAAAAAAAAATTCCCAGCTCAACTTACCAACCAGCCTGCAACCAACCGAATTGTCCTGTTTAACAATATGCATTAAAAACAGGTGTTTAGTCTGCACACATATGCATAAGCTACAGAGCCTCGTCAAGGAACCCAGTATTTTCTGTAGTCCTAACTCTAAATTTTGAGAGCCTCCACAGTGGAAGGGCATGCATTATAAGAGATAGGCAGAGGGCAGGTGAGCCTGGCGGTAGCCCACTGCTCCTTAAAGGCACAGAGGTGCACTGGACACCAAAAACATAGTACAATGGCAGCAAAGGTGTCCAGTGCGTTCCCTCACCAATATTTCAACAATACAAATATGGAAGGACAATGCATGCAAAACAAAACCAAAGAAATTCCCAGCTCAACTTACCGACCAGTCTGCGACCAACCAAATTGTCCTGTCTAACAATGTGTGTTAAAAACAGGGGTTTAGTTTGCACACATTTGCAAATTCATACATAAGCTACAGAGCCTCGCCAAGGAACCACAGTATATACTGTAGTCCTAACTCTACATTTTGAGAGCCTCCACAGTAGAACCACATGCATTATAATGGATGGGCAAAGGGCAAGTGAGCCTGGAGGGAGCCTACCTCTCCTTAAATGTGTTCCAGAGAAGCAGCTCCTAGGCCTCAGAGGTGGTATTTGTTAGGGTCTGAGGAAACTTACCAGTGGAAGCTTGGCTGGAGAGGGTAACCTCCATGGAAGAATGTTGTAGGGGAGCTGGACTGCCTCCTCATAGCTCCAGTTACTGAAGCATTCATTGAGGGTTAAGACGCCAGGAAGTGTTACTTAAAGTGGAACTTTATCCTCACTTTGACCATCCTCCCTTCCCACACCTCTTCCCTCTGATGTGCAAATAGCACTTTTTCTTATTTTTTACCCTTCTTTTAGTAAAAAATCTTCTGGCCTACAAACCCATACACATCACTTGCCTAGGCCAATGACATACACTAAGCAATGTGCCTCCTGGGATATGCACGTCACATATCCCAGGAAAGATAGATCTTCACTGACAAAGAAAGAGGGGGGGGGCCAGCCTAGCGGAGCAACATCAAGAGGACCACCGGCTAAACTTGGAAGCCTCTTGATAATATCACACAAGAAGATGGTGGCACGGGGCAGAATTCTGAGAGGATTCTGCAGGACAACTCTCACTGTCATTTGCAGCAAGAGTGTGGCAGAAGAAAATCTTTGTGGTGAGGGTCACCTTGTCCACAGATGGTCATGGCTTATTAATTTATGTACAGGGGACATATATAAGGGGGCCCATTTAATTTGTGCCTATCAACAAAGGGAAAGGGTGCCTTACTAGGGGAAGGGCCCTGGCCAGGTGCCTGCCCAATGTTACAAACAAGCAGGGCTTTTTTTCTAAGAGAATAGGTGCAGGAACTCTCCCTTTTTGGAGTTACCACGTCTTCACCACTACCTACCTCCGAGCACCGTTCCTTGGTCCAACCCCCTACCCACCTCCCAGTACTATCCCTTTTAAATTTGTTAATAACAAGAAAAGCAGTAAAATCGATCTCCTCCATCAAAAAACAATAGACCCCCCCAGCAACAATAGTTCCTTGGCAACAATAGACCACCCTCAACAAAATAAACCACCCCTAGCAACAATAAACCCACAAGCAGCAACAAAAGATCTCCCCACAGGCAGTATCGATAGACCATCCAGCAGTCAGCTACAATAGAATTCTCCCTCAACAGTATATCCCTCCAGGCAACAACTGACTCTCCCAGCAACATAAGACCCACCCCAGCAACAATAGATGCCCCGTCAGCAAAAATATACCTCCTGAGCAACAATAGATCCTCCCATTGCAAAAATACATCCATTCCAGCAAAACTATATCCCCCAGCAGCAATAGACACTGTAGCACAACCCAGCACCCCTTGATATCACATACATTCAGTGCTAGAGGTGCCGGAACTGCGTTCCTTCGCGTTCCCGCTGAAAAAAAGCCCTGCAAACAAGTGACCTGGTATGATTTAGGAAGAGAGGACCACACACTCGCTTCCCCTCCCTTTCCTGGCCAGCCAGGCTGCATGCTTAGATAAGGGTCTGGCATGGATTACGTAGGCGATCCCATATAAGGGGGCCCCAGGCCCAAGGTACCCAGTCAGAGAGAGACCACACACACAGTTATTGATTGTGGTAATTATTTGGTATATTGCCTACAAAGGTTAACAGTATTGAACAATGACAGTTCTTGCAGTCACTGATATATGGCAATGCAGCTATCATAATTTCATAGAAATACCAGGCTTGGGGCCTGTAATACCAGAGGATGGTTTCCACTGGAGGGGTGGTGGTTTGCGGTGTACTGAATGGCACTGTACCCTACATTTCTGGATACAAGGATGTTTCTTCTATGCAGGTGCTGTCCCGGTTCTGACCCTACTAATCAGGGACTTTTCCCTGCACTATTCACTTTCCCTAGCCAGTGAGGTCTCTATCCCTGATCTACCACTCACTCCAGGCATGCCCAAGTCACGCAGGAGACCCTATATCCCAGATAGCAAGGATAACTTGCCACAAATTTGTTGTATTGTAAGTCTTGTTAACGTGCTGCACATTTTCACTGGCAAGTTGTACAGAGCACTTGAAGCACAAGGTCTAGTTGACACTTTTCCAATTTGTAGCAAATTTGCATGGCAAGTCTCTAGCAAGAGCAAAGTTGCAGTGGTGAGTCTACAGCAAGAGTTATGCAAGTCTAAAGCATGAACATTATGCCACAGTGACCCCTGTGGTGGGATAACTATTGTACAAGATAACTGAACCAGAACTTGCAGAATGTTTGCAAAGAAAGTTGATCTGTAGTCATGCAATGCAGACTGGTTGCAATTGTGCAGCAAACTTTTGAAGCCTGGCAAGTCTAGCAATAGCCTAGCAAGTAATTTTCAAACTTGCAGCTCAATTACTCGCTATCTGGGATATAATGGTTCTGGTCACAATGACTGTGTGTGAAGTCCCAAGAGGTTGCAGTGCCCCTCTCCACCTGTATCAATGGTACAGTGCCACATACAGCCTGGTGAAGATCCAGGACCTGCCTACCTACATAGCTTTTTTAGGCCCCTTGGGTCCCCTCTAAACCCTTACCAGACCCTTGGCCGGGGGTTAATATGCAGATTGTGGCAAAGAAGGAGTTAATAATTATTATTATTATTATTATTATTATACAGGATTTATATAGCGCCAACAGTTTACGCAGCGCTTTACAACATCAGGGAAGACATTATAGTTACAATACAATTTAATACAGGAATGATCAGAGGGCCCTGCTCGTTAGAGCTTACAATCTAGAAGGGAGGGTGAAGTGGAACAGAGGGTAGTAGATGTGGGGGGTGATCAGGTGGGCAAAGTTAAAATACAGTTGTCAGATGTGGGTAGGATAGGCTTCTCTGAAGAGGAGGGTTTTCAGGGATCCTCGAAAAGCTGAAAGAGAAGGAGATAGACGGATAGTTTGGGGTAAGGAGTTCCATAGGCTTGGAGAGGCTCTGGAAAAGTCCGGTAGACGAGCATGGGAAGAGGTGATGAGAGAGCTAGAGAGCAGGAGGTCTTGAGAAGAACGAAGAGAGCGATTAGGTTGGTATTTGGAGACTAGGTCAGTGATGTAGCTGGGGGCAGAATTGTGGATGGCTTTGTAGGTCGTAGTCAGTATTTTGAATTTAATTCGTTGGGCGAGCGGAAGCCAGTGGAGGGATTGACAGAGAGGAGTAGCAGAGACAGAGCGGTTGGTAAGGTGGATAAGTCTGGCCGCAGCATTCATGATGGATTGAAGGGGGGTTAGAGTGTGCAGCGGTAAGCCAATGAGAAGGGAATTGCAGTAATCAAGGCGAGAGATGACCAGGGAGTGAATTAAGAGCTTTGTGGCGTCATTGGTTAGAAAGGGGCGTATTTTGGAGATGTTGCGGAGATTGAGGCGGCAAGATTTGGACAGTGATTGAACGTGAGGCTTAAAGGAGAGTTCAGAGTCCAGGACTACTCCTAGGACCTTGACAATAAAACAATGCTTTGTTTACAGCTCTGACCTAAAACTACAGTCTGTGTAAGATTAAAAGTACATTTCTCGTCTGCATCTAAGCCAGTGTAAAAAAGTTGCCTTGTCAAACCCTGTGTTTTTTAACAGGGAAGAGAGCCCTTTACTGTAAATATGACAGGAACTGCACAGCATAATTTTTTTTTTAATTTTTTTTTTTTTTTTTAATTTCATTCTTTATTTGTCTTTTTTCTCTTATACACATTTGATTATTTAAACAAATCTTTCATGACAAAAAAGTTCCAAGAACCAACATCATTTCTTATTTGTTACTTAATCTTAATGTACGATACAACTGTTATAAAAGTTAAGAATATACATTGATTATCTTATTTATATGAAGGGAAAGGAAAACAACATCCAGTAGAAAGGAACAAAAATGAGGGATGGGGGGAAAAAAAAAAAAAAAAAAAAGAGAAAAAGATAAAATGCTCAGATCATCCCCATTACAGGGAACTGTTCTTATACCTGTTCACGGTGTGGTTGGTACCTAATATTTTCGTTCTTAACTTTATATACCTGGACCCTCCCCCCATTTTCCTCTCTCCCCTGGTGAGGTTTCAAAGCCAGCCCCAACTTTCCTAAATGACACATATCTGGCTTTATTTTTAGGAGTTGTTTTATTTCTACCTCATCCCAGTTGTATTTCTTACCCACTAGAGGGGCAGGTCCTTCTCTTCCAACCAAGGTCTCCACATCTCCTCAAACTCCTTAAGGTTACCTCTTTTTGTATAAACTGCTCTTTCTTTACATATCGTCTCATTTACTGCTCCCACCCATTCCCTTATTGTTGGAGGTGTTGTCGCCTGCCATCTTAACATTATTAATTTCCTGGCTTGGAACAGACATCTCAGTAATACTACTGTGGTGCTTTTCTTCTCGTTCCGTTCCCTTCTATATCCTAGTACACATAGTGTGGCTTCTGCCTCCAGAGGTATACCAAATGTCTCCCCTATGACATTTATCACTCCCTCCCAATAACGAAACAACTTTGGGCATCGCCACACCATGTGTACTAGGTCTCCAGTCCCCTGGCATCTAGGACATTTGTCATCTGTTCTTCTCCCAAAGTTGAACAGACGTTTAGGTGTATAATAAGCTCGATTCACCAGCATCAGATGGGAGACCTTCTGTGGGGGTGAGACCGAAACTTTCGGCCCCATCTCCAAAACCCTCCGCCATTGATCCTGTGTCATTTCCCCCAGATCCTCCTCCCATTTCTCTTTTGTTTTTAGAAGATGCCGGCCCATATTAGCCTTTTTACCCATCTGTTTGTATAATTCAGAGATGAGTCCCTTAGTTGGTCCTACCTTGCCTAGTTCTTGGAAAAGGGGCATTTCACACCACACTAGCGTTTGTGTCCTAAACTGGGCTTCAAGGGCATGCCCCACCTGTATATAAGTGAAAAACGAATATTGAGGTATCTTAAATTCCTCTCTTAAATCCTGAAATTTCCTATATTTATCCTCTTTATACAGTTGTTTCAACCTTTTAATACCGTTTATTTCCCATGCTCTGACCTTTCCTATCTGGAGGACTTCCTTCAGTTTGTTGTTATTCCACAGTGGGGAGAGTTCAGAAAACCCGGTATAGCCCATCAATTTTTTAACCGATTTCCATATTTTGGTTATCATTTTTGTTGTTGGATTCCTATATTTAAAGGAATCAGCCTCTAGTGCTTCAAAGATAGTGTCGTGAAAGACCCCATTCATCATTATCCTCCCATTAGGGGTACCTCCTCCTGGGATATTACCTCCCCCTATTTGCTGCAGTTGTGCAGAAAAATAATAGATCTCGGGTTGGGGCACTGCAAGTCCTCCCTCCCCCACCGGGAGCTGCAATGTGCGAAGACGTATCCTGGCCTGTCCCCCTTTCCAAATTAGCTCCCTAAAGAGAGATTCAATTTTATTGAACCATTTTTTACCAATCCAGATTGGGGAATTGTGCATTACATATAAAAGCTGTGGTTGCCAAATCATTTTGATTAAGCTACACCTACCCGCCACTGACAGATGGAGACGTTTCCAAATATAAATTTTTTGTTTGAACTTGGCAAGTAGGGGGATGAGATTTTTATGAATGTATTGATTAGGGTTTTTCGTCACCAATATCCCCAGATATCTCATTGTATCCACCACTGTTAACTGTGGCAGTCCTCGTATCGCCGTTTCTCCAAGTGGATCTATCGGCAGTAGCTCGGACTTCCCCCAGTTTATTTCTAATCCCGAAAAACTCCCGAACTCCTCCACCAAGCTCATTGCTTTTGTCAGAGATTGTTCCGTGTCTCCCAGGAAGAGCAGGATGTCATCGGCATAAAGCGCGATTTTTTCTTCTCCCGTCATTCTCTGGAATCCGGATATCTCGATATTTGACCTAATAGCAATTGCCAGAGGTTCCATCGCTAGGGCGAAGAGCAGGGGTGACAAAGGGCACCCCTGTCTCGTCCCCCTCTCGAGGACAATTTTTTTTGAGAATTCATTATTTATTTTTAACTTAGCACTAGGATTATCATAGAGCATTTTTATCCACCCTGAAAATATCGGGCCAAACCCAAATTTATCCAGCACCCTCCAAATATACCCCCATTCTACGCTGTCAAAGGCTTTGGTCACATCCAGTGACAATACGGCCCTTGCTCCCTCATTCTGTGTTGGGGTTTGTAAATTTAGAAATGTCCTCCTGATGTTCATACTGGTAGATCTATTAGCTATAAACCCCGTCTGATCTGGGTGAATTAATTTTGAAATAACCCTGTTAAGCCTTGTTGCCAAGACCTTTGCTATAATTTTAGCATCAGAGCACAGAAGGGATATAGGTCTATATGCCACAGGGTCCAGTGGATCTTTCCCATCTTTTGGTATAATTATAACCGTTGCTTCCAGCATTGAAGCAGGGAGTTTACCTTCTACAGCCGCTCCATTTAATGTTTTTATAAGCTCGGGTAACAATATATCTCCATAATATTTGTACATTTCCACTGGGAGCCCATCTGGTCCTGGCGACTTTTGGTTCGCCATACCTGCTACTGCCAACTGTAACTCCCCAAGTGTTATTGGGTTTTCTAATTCTTCCCTTTCTAATTGGGTTATAAGCGGGATTTCTAGTCTCTCCAGGAAGTCCTCCATTTCTTTCTCCATTCCCCTCTTTTGTGTAGTGTACAATTTTTGATAGTATGCCCAAAAAATCTGCACTATCTCTGGGGTGTCCGAAGTTATCGCGCCACTTATTAATCTGATGGACCGAACGCCGGAGGAGGAAGAGTTAGATTTTACCACCTGCGCCAGCATCCTTCCAACACCTTCCCCTTCTGCAAATGAGGATTGTCGCAGGAAAAGTCGTCTGGTCTCTACTTCCCTTGTAATTACCGATTTATACACTTGTTGTTTTTCAAGCCATATTTTCTTTCCCTTTGGCGTTGGGTCCCCCGCATAGTTATTTTCTGCCTCTAATACCTCTCTACGGGTTTTTTCCTCCGCCTCTCTTGCTTTTTTATTAAATTTTGCTATCTGCTGAATCAGGACACCTCGAAGGTACGCCTTCAGGGTGTCCCATAATATCCCAGTGCCCGTGGTGCCTTCATTGATATCTACAAATTCCTTCAGTTTGGGCAGAACTTCATCCGACTTCTTTATTAACTCACACCAGTGTGCATTAATTTTCCAATCTCTCTGAGTTTTTTGTCCACCTTGATTTAGGGTAAGAACCATAGGAGAGTGATCAGACACTCCTCTTGGTAAATAAGTAAGATAAGAGGGGGAACCAATGCGCAAATCAACCTAATCAAGGGTAATCTATACTACAAAGAAGCTCAAATAAATAAATAGCAGCCACGACGGAAAGTGTTCTCACACTCAAGACAGATAAGAATAATGGTAGGTGTAATGGCGCTAAAAACACTAAAAAAACTTTAATACAATATATAAATACTCATCACTAGACCCATAAAATAATTAAGATAGTTTCGTGGTGAATCCTCCAATGGATGTGAGTGAAAATGTGTTCCACTCTGGGTCAATCCTGGAATACCATCCGGCATCAACAAAAAATGTGGAGGGTATTTGTAGTGGTAAATAATAATACGTAGCTAATGATTAGTGAACAACTGTGCCAAACCACTGCACAATGTTGCATCAATACAATCAAAAATGAATAATTAGTAGCATAGTGAACATAAATGATAGTGAAAAACAAATCCAGTACGATTACAATAACCAAAGGCAGTAATCCATTAAAGTGCAGCGTGCAATGATTACAGTGCAAAAAATACAAAGTGATCCGAAGTAATTTAAATGACATGCACCGATGAGCATGAAAATGAAATCTATATGTGAAAAAATGTCCAGTGAAAAAACAATAGTGAAATGATAACAATGTCTCAAATAATCCACCAATTGAGGTTAAAGTAAATCAAGGTGATATTAGCAAAGTGTCCCAGTGCATATAATAATGAAAAATAAAAATCATAAATAAATGTTCAGTGAAAAAAATGTGCTCCAAAACACAGATCCTTATATCCAGAGCGTTCAGTGATCAATGCTGGATGTGCATGCGTGCTTATACTTCCACCATCAGGCTTCCCAGAAATGTCCGACAGACTAGGTGTTCCAGCCCCTTACCTCAGAGCGGCTTGTAATCAAGCCTAAATAGATATCTCACAGGCAGTCTGCTGCTCATCCACTCCCTCAATCCCACGACTCGGTCACAGATGATTGCAGTCTCTCAGAGGAAATATAAAGCAAGGGGAGCCTCCATAGTGTAGCATCATTAAAACATTTTATTTAAGAAACAAGTAGACACTCACATTTCAAGCAGTAAAAAGTCGGCGTGTACGATCTTTGTGTCCCCCGCTCTGCGGCCGCGAGCGGGTGACGTCACCAGCAGCTCCTCCACGTCCTCACGCGTATCGCAACTGTTTCACGTTGCTTACTCATAGGATGGAGAGCGGCTGGCATAGAGGTGACTTATATAGCGCCGGGCGGCACCCTAATACATAACAAACTTCAGTAATTTGATAATCCAGTTCCTGATGTGAAGTACAAGGACTTACACAGTATTTATATAACTGCAAAGATTTAAAAATTAATAAATTGAATGCTAATATAACCGCGCTCAGAATGCTCCCTCTGATGGTCAATATAAAGTATTGCAGGATAAAGTCAACAAAGGCAGAAGGTATAGACACCTGCTGATTGAGCTGGAAATTAACAATTCACATCTGTAGCCTCTAATAGAAGCAGAAGGAGAGGATGTTGGACCAATAAGTTCAAATAACTCAATATACATCCTATCTAATCGAATCCAAGCCAGTCAGAACAATAACCACACATAGTGTTACTAGAATTAATGCTTGTGGACCAACAATCTAGCACAGTAAAAAGGATAAATAATATACTGATATAGACATATTCTAAATAAAACCAAGTATTAAAAGCATAAAGAAAGGGGGTCAAAATCTGTATTGCTAAAATATATGTCAACTACTTCATTAAAATCATTAAAATGATAATATAATCTATAAAAAAATGGAGATGGAGATAAAATTCTAATAATTGGATATAAAGCAATTCAGATCGAATTCCACATTATGTCCATGAGGCGTTAAAGTGCACAGTTCGTGTATCCAGCGAGATTCTGTCTGGCTAATTTTTTGCACTTTATTGTCCCCTCTCCAGTGTGGTTTATATTTCTCAATGCCCCATACCATTAATGAGGAGGGGTCTTTATTATGGTACCGTTCATAATGGCGGGACAAACTGTGTTTAGGGTACCCATTTTTTATGTTTTGTGTATGTTCACGTAATCTTTTCCATAAATTTCTTTTAGTTCTGCCAACATACTGTATTTTGCATGGACATTCAAGGAGGTACACTACCCCTTCCGTATCACAGGAAATAAAGTCTTTAATTTTGTATTCTTTACCTGTGACACTGGATTTAAAGCCTTCCTTTTTCTTTTTACTCTCTTTCGTGTGTTTGCATGTATAGCATCTCTTGCAGGGGTAGTATCCTTTTTCATTAAAAAATGAGAAGCTCTTTTTCTCCGGAGGATCCAGTACATTCTTGGCTATCATGTCTCTTAGAGTGGGGGCCCTCCTATATGTGAACATTGGTTTTTCTGGTAAAATTGATGACAAATGTCGATCAGCTTTCACGATATGCCAATATTTTTTACAAATTGCTTCAAGCTGCTTGTGCTGGACACTATAGTCCATTATCAGTGGTACTTTTCCAGCAAAGGCGTTATTCTTTACAGAGTCCTGGATAAGCGTATCTCTGTCTAGGGCGGCGACATCTTTAATTTTTTTTCTCAATATAGTCCTCTTTGTAGCCTTTTTCAACAAATCTTTTGCCGATAAAGTCAGCTTGTTCCAGAAATACCTCAGTCTTTGTGCAATTTCTCCTAAGTCTTAAAAACTGCCCCTTGGGAATATTCTCCAACCAAGGGGTGTGGTGACAGCTATCCAAGGGTAGGTAGCTATTTCTGTCCACAGTTTTAAAATGCGTTTTGGTTACTAGCTTACTCCCTTCTCTGGCAATTTCTAAGTCCAGAAAGCTAATTTTCTCGTCACTAATCTCCCAGGTTAATTTAATATTTTTGTCATTGGAGTTCAAATAAAAACCGAAGTCTAAAAGGCTCTCCCTATCTCCTGACCAAATAATTAAAATATCATCAATAAAACGCCGATATAAAAGTAGTTGTTGTGGTTTTCTGTTATATAAAACTTCTGCTTCCCACTCCGCCATATATAGGTTTGCCACACTGGGAGCATACTTGGCTCCCATCGCTATCCCGCAAATTTGCTTAAAATAATCATCACAGTACCAAAAATAATTGTGATCAAGACTATATTCCAAGCACTTAAGTATAAATATCTTTTGTGTATTTTTTAGATCACTCAGACCATTTAGCGCCCAGTTGGCGGCTTGGATTTACTTACAGTACTTTAATTTCCTCTTTGGTAAGTTCTACTCCGCTGATGTTAATAATTCCTTCTCCTATTGGTTTCATCTTCTTCTGCTTCTTCTTTCCCGCTCTGCATCCTCTCCTTGGTTTCCGTGCCTTCCAGATTGATTTTCCTGGGTTCTTCGTGGAGTTCTCCTCGTTTTCTCCTCTCTGTCCCGATTTTTCTGGGTATCCTGATTCCTGGGATCTCCTTTCCTCATTTCCCCTGATCTCGGTTCTGGACTCCAATTCCTGGATCTCTGTACCCCATTCTCTCGGTGACGCCTCGGGGATTCTTGGCGTCTCTGCTCTAAAAAACGCCTGGGGGAAGCATTTCTATTTTCTCTCCCATAGGAGAAATGCCGATTAGGTGATCTCCTATTTTCGTACTGTCTTGGAGTTCTTCCCCCTCCCCCATCATCCCTTCTGAGCTGGTCGTAATAGTTCTGCACAGGTACATTATATGCATAATCATACCCTCTTCTGTCATCATATTGGTAGTAATTTCCTTCCCGTCTCTGGTTTCCATACTGATTAACATCTTGATGGATTTGGTTTCTCCACGGGGGTGTCCGTGATCTTCCCCTATTTGGTAAATGTTGGAATGGTCTCGGGGCATTATAGGCGTTTTGATTTTGCCAATTCTTCTTCCAGAAGGGTTTGCAACCATTATTCCCATTTTTTTGGGGTTTCTGATTCGGGGTGTTGGTCCCTTGATTTATCTCCACGGTTTTATCCTTCTGATTAGTTTCTTTTCCACTATCTGGATTTTCTCCTGTATCCTGCTCAGGTGTGCTTCTATTTGAAACAGTCCCAGATTCATCCAATTTATTTTGCCATTTGAATACTAGGTCGTCCTCATAGTCTTTCATGTCCCTTTGATATTTTCTTTTTTTCCTAGCTACTGTCTCCTTATCTTTTTGTTCCATGTCGCGCTGAAGTTGTTTTGACAGAGCTATAAACTCTGGTTTTTCCTCGCTACCCTTTAAGTTATTTTTTATCTCAAGTAGCGTGCGATCTATTGCTCTGATTTTGCGCTGTTTTCTTTTTATCAATAATCCCAATAGCTCAAGCCCTTTATCGTTAAAAAACTTGAACCACTCATCAGTGGCTTCTTTATCTGTTAGGCCATCATTGATGGGTACATCCCACCTGAGTCTCCTAGGGATCAATCTATCCTTGATATACTATTCGTGGGTAGCAATATCCCACCAGGCATTGATCTTTTTCTCCATTAGGTGTCCCATTTTTCTAAAAGAATGTTCAATGTTCCCTATTGGATTCTCTTCAGGTTTCTCAAATATATTTTCCAGGTTAATTTCTCTATTCTCAAGAAAACAAAAAACCTCCATGATCTGCTGCACAGGTAATGTAGATCTAAAAACAAGTAAGATAAGAGGGGGAACCAATGCGCAAATCAACCTAATCAAGGGTAATCTATACTACAAAGAAGCTCAAATAAATAAATAGCAGCCACGACGGAAAGTGTTTTTTAGAGCAGAGACGCCAAGAATCCCCGAGGCGTCACCGAGAGAATGGGGTACAGAGATCCAGGAATTGGAGTCCAGAACCGAGATCAGGGGAAATGAGGAAAGGAGATCCCAGGAATCAGGATACCCAGAAGAATCGGGACAGAGAGGAGAAAACGAGGAGAACTCCACGAAGAACCCAGGAAAATCAATCTGGAAGGCACGGAAACCAAGGAGAGGATGCAGAGCGGGAAAGAAGAAGCAGAAGAAGATGAAACCAATAGGAGAAGGAATTATTAACATCAGCGGAGTAGAACTTACCAAAGAGGAAATTAAAGTACTGGATAAAGGCCTAAAATATGCTCCAAAGAAAAACTTTAATAAGTTCGATGCATATGTGGACATCAACAAATTTGCTAGGAACCTACATATCAAGAAGTATATGATGAACAAACCAGGAGATGGGATAACAAGAATAACTACTGAAGATAGTGACATTGTGTATAGTAATCTAAGAAATAAATCGGTGTTCAATCCACCTATTAGTAATGATGGACACATTGAAGCGTTCAGGCGAATGGTACTGAAAGATTTACATGATCTTAAGATAAAGAAAATATCTGATCCAGGAGATTTTAAGAATGGGATACGTAAATTAGAAGAAAGGAAGGATGTGGTGGTCAGGCAAGCTGACAAGGGAGGGGCCATTGTCATTCAATCGAAAGTGGCCTACAAGAAGGAAATTGAGCGCCAACTTAATGACACCACCACTTACCTAAAACTTCCAGGAAACCCCATTGTACGTTATAAGGAAGATCTAGCAAGTCTGGTCAAAAGGGGTACGAAAAAAGGACTATTAAACAAAAAGGAAGCGAAATATCTACAACCGGTGGGATGCAAAATCCCAGTCCTGTATACGCTTCCTAAAATTCATAAGTCTAGAGAGGACCCACCGGGTAGGCCGATTGTTAATGGCATCAACTCCGTAGGTGCGAGAATAGGTGAATATATAGACTGGTTCCTGCAACCCCTAGTGAAGAAAACGGAATCATATCTTAGGGATACAAAACACCTGATCCAACTTCTTGACACTATCTCTGTTGACGGAAGTTCTATCTATATGGCCACAGCTGATGTATCATCTCTGTACACTATCATCAACCATGAAGAAGCAATCCAAGCCGCCAACTGGGCGCTAAATGGTCTGAGTGATCTAAAAAATACACAAAAGATATTTATACTTAAGTGCTTGGAATATAGTCTTGATCACAATTATTTTTGGTACTGTGATGATTATTTTAAGCAAATTTGCGGGATAGCGATGGGAGCCAAGTATGCTCCCAGTGTGGCAAACCTATATATGGCGGAGTGGGAAGCAGAAGTTTTATATAACAGAAAACCACAACAACTACTTTTATATCGGCGTTTTATTGATGATATTTTAATTATTTGGTCAGGAGATAGGGAGAGCCTTTTAGACTTCGGTTTTTATTTGAACTCCAATGACAAAAATATTAAATTAACCTGGGAGATTAGTGACGAGAAAATTAGCTTTCTGGACTTAGAAATTGCCAGAGAAGGGAGTAAGCTAGTAACCAAAACGCATTTTAAAACTGTGGACAGAAATAGCTACCTACCCTTGGATAGCTGTCACCACACCCCTTGGTTGGAGAATATTCCCAAGGGGCAGTTTTTAAGACTTAGGAGAAATTGCACAAAGACTGAGGTATTTCTGGAACAAGCTGACTTTATCGGCAAAAGATTTGTTGAAAAAGGCTACAAAGAGGACTATATTGAGAAAAAAAATTAAAGATGTCGCCGCCCTAGACAGAGATACGCTTATCCAGGACTCTGTAAAGAATAACACCTTTGCTGGAAAAGTACCACTGATAATGGACTATAGTGTCCAGCACAAGCAGCTTGAAGCAATTTGTAAAAAATATTGGCATATCGTGAAAGCTGATCGACATTTGTCATCAATTTTACCAGAAAAACCAATGTTCACATATAGGAGGGCCCCCACTCTAAGAGACATGATAGCCAAGAATGTACTGGATCCTCCGGAGAAAAAGAGCTTCTCATTTTTTAATGAAAAAGGATACTACCCCTGCAAGAGATGCTATACATGCAAACACACGAAAGAGAGTAAAAAGAAAAAGGAAGGCTTTAAATCCAGTGTCACAGGTAAAGAATACAAAATTAAAGACTTTATTTCCTGTGATACGGAAGGGGTAGTGTACCTCCTTGAATGTCCATGCAAAATACAGTATGTTGGCAGAACTAAAAGAAATTTATGGAAAAGATTACGTGAACATACACAAAACATAAAAAATGGGTACCCTAAACACAGTTTGTCCCGCCATTTTGAACGGTACCATAATAAAGACCCCTCCTCATTAATGGTATGGGGCATTGAGAAATATAAACCACACTGGAGAGGGGACAATAAAGTGCAAAAAATTAGCCAGACAGAATCTCGCTGGATACACGAACTGTGCACTTTAACGCCTCATGGACATAATGTGGAATTCGATCTGAATTGCTTTATATCCAATTATTAGAATTTTATCTCCATCTCCATTTTTTTATAGATTATATTATCATTTTAATGATTTTAATGAAGTAGTTGACATATATTTTAGCAATACAGATTTTGACCCCCTTTCTTTATGCTTTTAATACTTGGTTTTATTTAGAATATGTCTATATCAGTATATTATTTATCCTTTTTACTGTGCTAGATTGTTGGTCCACAAGCATTAATTCTAGTAACACTATGTGTGGTTATTGTTCTGACTGGCTTGGATTCGATTAGATAGGATGTATATTGAGTTATTTGAACTTATTGGTCCAACATCCTCTCCTTCTGCTTCTATTAGAGGCTACAGATGTGAATTGTTAATTTCCAGCTCAATCAGCAGGTGTCTATACCTTCTGCCTTTGTTGACTTTATCCCGCAATACTTTATATTGACCATCAGAGGGAGCATTCTGAGCGCGGTTATATTAGCATTCAATTTATTAATTTTTAAATCTTTGCAGTTATATAAATACTGTGTAAGTCCTTGTACTTCACATCAGGAACTGGATTATCAAATTACTGAAGTTTGTTATGTATTAGGGTGCCGCCCGGCGCTATATAAGTCACCTCTATGCCAGCCGCTCTCCATCCTATGAGTAAGCAACGTGAAACAGTTGCGATACGCGTGAGGACGTGGAGGAGCTGCTGGTGACGTCACCCGCTCGCGGCCGCAGAGCGGGGGACACAAAGATCGTACACGCCGACTTTTTACTGCTTGAAATGTGAGTGTCTACTTGTTTCTTAAATAAAATGTTTTAATGATGCTACACTATGGAGGCTCCCCTTGCTTTATATTTCCTCTGAGAGACTGCAATCATCTGTGACCGAGTCGTGGGATTGAGGGAGTGGATGAGCAGCAGACTGCCTGTGAGATATCTATTTAGGCTTGATTACAAGCCGCTCTGAGGTAAGGGGCTGGAACACCTAGTCTGTCGGACATTTCTGGGAAGCCTGATGGTGGAAGTATAAGCACGCATGCACATCCAGCATTGATCACTGAACGCTCTGGATATAAGGATCTGTGTTTTGGAGCACATTTTTTTCACTGAACATTTATTTATGATTTTTATTTTTCATTATTATATGCACTGGGACACTTTGCTAATATCACCTTGATTTACTTTAACCTCAATTGGTGGATTATTTGAGACATTGTTATCATTTCACTATTGTTTTTTCACTGGACATTTTTTCACATATAGATTTCATTTTCATGCTCATCGGTGCATGTCATTTAAATTACTTCGGATCACTTTGTATTTTTTGCACTGTAATCATTGCACGCTGCACTTTAATGGATTACTGCCTTTGGTTATTGTAATCGTACTGGATTTGTTTTTCACTATCATTTATGTTCACTATGCTACTAATTATTCATTTTTGATTGTATTGATGCAACATTGTGCAGTGGTTTGGCACAGTTGTTCACTAATCATTAGCTACGTATTATTATTTACCACTACAAATACCCTCCACATTTTTTGTTGATGCCGGATGGTATTCCAGGATTGACCCAGAGTGGAACACATTTTCACTCACATCCATTGGAGGATTCACCACGAAACTATCTTAATTATTTTATGGGTCTAGTGATGAGTATTTATATATTGTATTAAAGTTTTTTTAGTGTTTTTAGCGCCATTACACCTACCATTATTCTTATCCCTCTTGGTAAATATATTACTTTTCCCACCATCTGTAATGCTAAATAATTCCCCAGGGCCATATCAATCCTGGAGAGTGTAGAGTGCGTACTTGAGTAACAAGAATATTGTTGAATCCCCGGATTCCTCACTCTCCACAAGTCTAACAGACCAACTTCTTCCAAAAATTGACCCAGGCGGCTATTTTTCATGAGGTCTGGGACCAACGGTGTGGGAAACCTATCAACTCTTCGGTCCAAGACCTCATTGAAATCTCCTACCACCAACACCGGTATCTCTTCCTTCCCCAATATGAATTCATTTAATCTGAGCATAATATCAATCCTAAAGGGCGGGGGGATATATATATTTGCTATTATATACATTTTATTGTTTATTATACAATGCAGAAAAATAAATCGACCATATTCGTCTATGCTGACCTGTCTGCAGGAGAATCCCACTCCAGCTCTCACCAGAATACTCACTCCTCTAGAATATGTGGAGTGCACTGAGTGGTACTGGGTAGGGTATTTTTTACTCTGTAATAGGTAACTTGTATTTTTCATTAAATGGGTTTCCTGCAGACACATCAGCCCTATTCCATGTTTTTCCAGCGTGGCAAAGACTGCAGCCCTTTTAGCTGCAGTTCCCAGGCCTCTAACATTCCATGAGCTTAAGTTTAACATTTTACTTTACATATAGCAACCAAGGATATACCATAGGGGAACAGAGGCATCCATCCCAAAACATAATTTATATAACTATTCTTTACCCTAATTATCTTTGTGTGTAAATAGTCCTTACTAATTTTACCGTGTCTATTAGAACTTGTGAACTAACATCCCCGAAAAATGTATGTGCTATTTTAGTGTTATTTCCATGTAGGTTTTCAAACTTTATTTTCCCATACAAAATTTATACCCCTTGTGAAATACTTTGCCATTTTCCCATTTTCCCATTCCTTTGTGCATTATCATTACCTTCTATACTTTTCTTTGGTTCGTGTTTTACATATATTTTACTTATTGCAGTGAACATTTTTTCCCTGTGTATCATGTACTTATCTTCCCTTCCCCTCCCACCCTTCCTCCCTCTCCCCCCCCTCCCTCCCTTCACCCCCCCTCCGCACCTACCCAGGTGTTCCCCTAAGGGGTTTCCTATGGCCGTTCCCCATATCATCCTTTCCTCTCTTAACACACCTTCATTCACTCCCCCCTTCCCCCCCGCTCCCCACTTCTCCCACCCCTCCTCATTCACAATCCTCCCTTCTCTATTCAACTCTTGACCAATTCCTCTCATTCGTTTAAGTGTGCACCCTTCCTCCCACCCCCCCCCCCCCACTATCCGTGCGAGTTACAAATTAAGCCCCTTACTCCTAGCTCCCCCCTCCCTCCTTTAATTGCGTTTCCATCCATAATGCTGCATCTTCAGGTTTATCAAAAAATAATGTCATTCCCAGCGCAACCACCCGTAGCCGCGCTGGGTATAATAAGGCATATGAAAGTTTAGCCCTCTGCATTTTCCGTTTAACCTCCAGAAACCCCGCCCTCCTCTTCTGTAACTGGGGAGAGAAATCAGGATAAAATGAAACTTTAGAGCCTTCAAAAAAAACCTCTCCCATTTCTCTACTCTTTCTCAATAGGGACTCTTTATCACGGTAATTCAAAAATTTTAGTAGCATTGATCTTGGACGCCCCCCGGTGGGGGGAGGCTTAAAGGGGACTCTATGCGCTCTTTCTATTGTAAATGCTTGTGAGAAGCTTTCTCTACCAAATAATTTTACAAACCAGTTTTCCAAAAATTCTATTGGTCTAGGCCCCTCACATTTCTCCGGTAGCCCCACCAGCCTGACATTGTCCCTCCGGAGTCTATTTTCTATTTCATCCATTTTTTCTTCTAATGTCTCCACTTGGAACTTCATGTTCTTAACATCTTGTTTGAGAGGGTGCATTTCATCCTCCATTTGTGAGATCCTCCCCTCTGCCTCTGATATCCTTTCGTTAGTTTTCCTTAATTCCTGTCCCACTGAGACCAGTTCTTCCTTGACACTTTTCATTTGATCGCACAGTTCTCCCAGTGCCTTTTTACATTCATTCACCACTAGGAATACATCTTTTATTGTGGGAACATCTTCTGACCTAGGGGTTACTTTTGGATCCATAACTATGGGCGCTGTGTTCTTGTTAACTGAAGTTTTACTTACTGCCGCTGCCGCTGTTTGGCCTTGGCTTCGTCTCTCTGTGTTTATTTTGGCAGAGGCCTGGGATATTGAGCCATTTTTAATGGGGGTCTGCTCTGATAAAAGAACATATTTTTCTAATTTGGCTGCTGCTACAGCAGCTACCCCCACCTTGTCTTTTGCTGACCTTAATGCTTGCGGCCCAGACATTATAGAGAGAAAAAAACTTCTGTTTTTTTTTTTTAAAGGAGAGAAAAAACAAACAAAAAAAAAGAAAAACAAAATGAATTGACCATTAATGCTCAATCTCCAGCTGATCCTGATCCTGATGAGCAATATATAGTCACATTGAGACCAGTGGTGGATAATAGATCAATAACTCTGTATTTCAAATGTATAGTGAAGAAGTCCCTTTTATCCTCGATACAATGTGCAGTATGCGTACTCTCACTTTACTTCACTTTACTTCATTGTGCAGCTGAATTCGTTTAGGTTTAGGATTATGGTCAGTCCATACATCAATGCACATCACAGCACAGTACAGCACCATTAATTCATTTAAAACCAGCGAAAGTCCAGCAACTCATGTAGGGCCTCCATAAATAGCAGTAAAGCTGATCAATGGCGCAATATTTAATTGTTTGAAAGTGCTAGACAACAAGTCCAAAAGCAGGATATCACACCAGCTGTGCGCCAGGGGCCATAAATAGTAAATGATCAATAGCCCTGCTTCACGAGTGTAAAGTGGAGAAGTCTCAGTTATCCTCAATGCAGTGTACAATGTGTATACTCTCACTTCACTTTACTTCATTTTACTTCACTGAGCAGTTACTTCATTAGGCATATAGCCAAACCATGTCTCAATGCACAGCGCAGCACAGCACTATTAGTACATTTGGCATATATCCAGTCCAGACAGCATACCACAGTGCAGGTCCATTCAAGGCACAATGTAATCCAAACGTCACTGTTTGTACAAGGTTTTACTCACTTTTATGCAGTTTTTGCAAGGTTTCCCCACTGCTTCTCCTCCTTTAAACAGGGCTGTGAGGCTTTAATGTAGCAATACAGGGGGGGAGTGAGTCCTCCTTATTAACCCGGTTCAGCACTGCAGAGTAAGGCAGACCCCCTGGCTATCTCCCGTGCCTCCCCGAGCCTCCTACAGCCAGGAAACGCCGATCTACGCTGGGACTGACACGGCCGGTCACATGGGCTGGTCAACTGACCACCGTCCTCCAATCACGCGACCAGCTCGCCTGCTGCAGCTACGCCTCCACCCCGGGTCTCCTCCGCTCTCTCCCCGGCTCCAGAAGCTCCCCAGACGGGACGGATGGAACGAGCAGGTAAGCAAAAGCCCCCCCCGCAGGGCACAGGACATCAAAAGCTCCCGACCAGCGATGCAGGTAAACCGCCTCTGTCAGAAAGGCTATGGTGTAGATACGGCGTGGTAGCAAAAAATAAGTTCAGCAGGTAAGGGGACCAGACTCCAGCTATTTAGGCAATTTAAGCAGCGCTCCCAGCATGGCCATTTCATATGCCTGTAGGGGGGGAGAGATACATGGGAGGTTTAGGCACACACCTCTCCACTTCTCACATCTCTACCTCGCTCACTCTCCACACTCCACGCTCCACACTCCTACATCCGGCCACACCCCGGTGTTCCGCACAGCATAATTAGCTGTGATGTCAGCTGTGCCATTTACTAACAAGTCCTAAACAACCCAAGTGGCTGCACAGAGATCACAGGGCCCTTATTACACAGTATCCAGTGGGTGTAATGAGGGCTAGAGTGATAGGGAATTCTCAGATTTCTTCCATGTATAACAGACCTAAAAGACTAAACACTGCCAGCATGGGAGTAAATGAGCCTGTACTGTATAATGGATATAGGTATTGTAAGAATTATTTTTACAAACTGAAAAGTGTTTTTATTAAAGTGACACTAAACTCTAGTTAAAAGAAATAAGTATGTATTCTTAACTCAAAAAATACTTTCTATTGCTGTCAGCCTCCTTGTACTGTACTTGTACTGCAAAGTAATTATTCCTCAAAGGTTCTCAAAGATCAAAACAAAGACTCCAAATACAGCTTTTTCTGAAAGCTTATAAACATTTGCTGTGTATTACATTAGAGGGCTGACAGGCTGCCAAGATTCTGGAACAATACAGAATAATAGGAAAAGAGCTGAGATTTCAGTCCCTTTTTGAACTTTAAATATGAATTTTGCTACAGTGCCTATAGCTACAGAGGTTAATATGTGCATTTCCTGCTTGTTCAGAATAAGTAAATATTTTAGTGAGCATAGTCTGTGAAAATGTTTGCTTAAAAAATAGACCCCATCAAGAAAAAATTTAAACGAGTATAAAAAAAAATATACCACCCCCCCCCCCCAAAAAAAGCCCACTATTTTTGTAGTACATTTTTCAGCAGTAAAAAAAATCTCCAGTAATAAAAAACCCTCAAAACAAAAAGGGCATCAATGGGGTTGATTGGTCAAGATAAAACTTATATCTGACACTAATAGTAGTCCTAATAAGAACTTTGAGATAACAAGCATCTCTATACAGTACTTATACCAAACCTCCTATTCTCGGGTTCCCTGCTAGCGTGCCTGGCCCCTCCTCTGTCCAGTTCCCCCATGGGAAGCTGCTTTCCATGGGGGTACTTGTACGAGGTCGCTCCCGAGACCCACTGCTCCGTCAATTGACACAGAGAGTGCCCCTCCCTCTGCTCCCTCGTCACTGCCTTTACATGACAGCAGCAGGAGATAATTGGCTCCCGGTTCTCTAGCAAACCGAGTGAGACACGGAGTGAGAGGAGAGAAGAGCTGTAGACGTGCACAGTGCTGGATTGAATGAGAGCTAAAAGGGTGACCAAAAACAATGCATAAACATTTTTACCTTAAAGTAAGGAATGCATTAAGTTAAAAAATGTTTAGGCTTTAGAACCACTTTAACTAAGGAACATGTGGAAGAAATAAGACTCCACAATTTCAGTTCACAGCAGTTAAGCAGTTTGCGAACTGAGCATATTCTCAACCTATGCCACGTTTGTCAGCTGTCCCCATCCCCTCCCTACAAAAGTTCCACTACACCGGCATTGTGACTGCTCTGCTCCGACCCTTTCATAGTGAGACAGTTGGCTTATCCACAAGCCCCATTCATGTATTTTTCTAAGTTTGCTGGACGTGGTTCATCTGCCATGCAAAGCATTATGGCTTACAAAAAAATCTGCTGGGGTGAATTTGGAAAACAAATCTTTGCCATGACCTTGGTTTTGTGGCAAATCCTCATTCCTAGCCTTTTAGTATTCTGAAAAAAGAGCTGCATGTGTTAACAGATCAAGAGGGAATGCAATGTATTTGAATCTATCTAAGAAGCCAAACACACATCAACAATGGTTCAGGTATAATGCCGCATACACGCGGTCATTTTTCGGCATGAAAAAAAAAACTTTTTTTAAAAATGTCATTTAAAATGATCGTGTCTGGGCTTCACATCGTTTTTTGGCTTCTGAAAAACGACAAAAAAAAAAATTCGAACATGCTGCATTTTTTAACGTTGTTTTTTAAAATGTCGTTTTTCGTGTTGTTAAAAATGATCGTGTGTGGGCTAAAACAACGTTTTAAACCTGCGCATGCCCAGAAGCGAGTTATGATACGGGAGCGCTCGTTCTGGTAAAACTACCATTCATAATGGAGTAAGGACATTCATCAGACAAAAAAGCGCGAATCGTCTTTTACTAACAAGGAGTCAGCTAAAAGCAGCCCAAAGGCGAATAAAACTTCCCCTTCAGAGTGCCATTGTACGTGTTGTACGTCACCGCGCTTTGTTCATCATTTTTCAAAAACTATGGTGTGTGGGCAACATCGTTTTTAATGATGAAGTTGGAAAAACTTAGTTTTTTGGACATGCTGAAAAACAACCGCATAAGTTGTTATAAAAGTTTTCTTTTCAAGTCCTGCCTTCACGAAAACTGTATCAAAGAGTATTTGAAAGTACTAAGTTTATCACCTATGAGAATAATAGGATCAAATGGACACAACGGAAAATGTTTAAATAAAGTCATTGGTCCAGTTCTGTGGGGTCATGGAGGATTTTCGGGAAAAATTTGCTCCAGCTGCCCAACTGACCTTGTTATGCCTTCTTCAGAAGTTTGTGAGGGGTTCTATGCCCATTGATGCCCATGTGTCTCCCTTCACCCTGGTTCAATGGAAATCTAAGCAGGGAGAAAAAAGAAGGCTGTCACTGCTGAACTTCTTCTGAAAATGCATGTTGATTTGCGGCTTCAGGATTTAAAGTGGTTGCTGAAGGTTTGTTGTTAATGTATTCTCTGCATTAGTGTAAAATACCTACTGTGTAAAGCTCCCCAAACCAGCCCCCCCCCTTATACTTACCTTAGCCGATCTAGATCCAGCACTGTGCATTAGAGCAGAGGCTCTCTTCGCTCTTTTCCTCCTCATAGGCTCAAAGACAGCACAGGGTGCCATTGGCTCCTTATCCTGTCAATCACAGCCAGTGAGGAGGGAGCAGGGGGCAAGGCAGAAGCTTGAGATAGAGCCTGTACAAGAGGCTGCTTTCTATGGAGGGCATTCGGCATGGGTGGATGTTCTTGTGAGGAGGGTGTAACAAGATGTCCGCTTTCCCGCTTCTTAGTGTATCCTTATTATGGAGGAGTGCGGGGTGTAGCAAGATGGCGGCGAAGGAACGTCACTTCCGTTGCCAATTCTCACGGGTCGCCATATCTGACGAAACACCTGCCTCTCCTAAACAGCCCTTTAGGCAATGATTAATGGGACTTTTTTTAATTTCTTATTAGTTCAGTGAACTACAATCCCAGAAAGCATTGCAAGAAGGAAGTAGGAAGCTTGAAGAGAAGCTTTCAGTGCATTTTTTTAAATGACTGACAAAAATGGGTGAGTATTTCTTACAAAAAAAATTATAGGCACAATAAAGTGGTTGTAAACCCACAAAAAAAAACCTGCGAAACAAAGACATAATGAGCTAGTATGCATAGCATAGCTCATTATGATTGACTTACCTTAGATCGAAGCCCCCCACAGCAGAACTCGTACACCGCTCCGAACTGTGGCATCGCTCCCGGAGTTACTTCTGGGTATCGCGGGCTCCAACGCTGTGATTGGCCCGAGCCGTTATGACGTCTCATTAGCTGAAGCAACGTGCCATTGCTTCAGTGCGCAGATACAGGGTATAAGTCCTAAACCGTGTAGGTTTAGGAGATATCCAGGGTAGCTACAGGTCAGCCTTATTATAGGCTTACCTGTAGTAAAAAGTGGTTGTAAAGGGTTTCAACCTCTTAAGATTGTCATCAATGTTAAGCATGATTTATAAAGGAATTCGATTTTTTGTGTCGAAGGTGAACTTACACTTTAATAAAACTTAAAGGTGCTCATACCTTTTTTTTTAAATGTATCAGTCATTTCTTGCATTTTTTAACACTTTCTGATCTGTAAATAAACATCCCCAGCACAATGCACTATTATAAATGTCCCCCATTTGGAAGCCAGCTGCCAACGCTTTGAATGACTGCTGGCTCTCCATACCTGCTGTCACTGATTGCTTATTGCAAGTCCTCACTGATGATTAGGAAGCCATCTGAGTGGTTACCACTCATGGAATCAAGATATCAGCTACGACATGAAGCCTGGAGGCTTTAGGATAAAAATTGAAAGCCTTCAGCTTGAAGATGAACACTACCACATTAAAGCCTTATACACACGATCGGACTTCTATCAAACAAATCCGTGGATTTTTGCCAAAAGGGGCATTGGTCGCGAACTTGTTCTGCATACAGACAGCAGAACTTTTCCAGCCAACATTCACGAAACAATGTGTTTTTTCTGCTCTTTAGCACCACCCTTTGGGCAACTTCTGCTAATGTTGTCTTATGGTTAGCATTGGTTCAGAGCATGGGTGTTTGTACTTTGGATTTTAGTCCGACAGATTTGTGTACACGCGATCGGATGAGCCAACGGAACACATTTGTTGTTGGACAATTTGAGAATATGCACAGCCAACATTTGTTGTTGGAAATTCTGACAAAAATTGTCCGATGGAGCATACAGACGGTCGGATTATCTGACAAAACACATCCATCGGACGTTCATCGGCCTTTAGGCTGCAATGTAATCTAAAGCGCTCTCAGTTTTTCATTGTTACCATCCATTATAGGGATGAATTTTGGATTCAGGCTGAATGCAAGTTTGACCCACACTCAGCATGTTAACTATTTGCTGAATAGGTGGACAAAGTAGCCACATTTGGCCAGTTTGGCCAGATTGTCCCCCCATGACCCCATGAATTAATATTGCTGGGTGATGTGATTGACGTTTAGTTTACATTGGACAACATAGTTATTTTTTTCTAAAAATAAACTCAAAGATTGGGGGTGTTTTACTTACGGTACTAATTGCCTGTTTGGTTTGTAAATGAGAAACAAGAGATAATAAGTACCCCAAAGCCATTCACATAGGCGAGGGGGCTGCTTTTTTTTTTTTATTAAAGTGGCATTTAGATTCTTTAAAGTCCCCCTGCAGACCCCCACATCCCTCAAGTTCCTCCACAAGGTGCCTTGCAGTTGGGGGAAGACTTAGCAAGGTACCCTCCCCCCTCGGTTCGGTTTGCGCCAGAACTTTCTAACATCAGAAAAGTTCGGACCTGAACCACAAAAAATCAAAAGTGCCCATTTAAGTTATTGGCCATAAAAAAGTATAGGGGACCCAGGTACTGTCCTGGGTATCAATGCACATTTTTTTTTTAAAAAAAGACAGTTTTTACAGGAGCAGTGATTTTTAATAATGCACATATAATATAATAATTTAAACATTAAAATGAAAAATTCCTTTAAAAATAGTGCATGGGGGTTCCCTTATTCTGCCTGTAAAGTGCCTGTAAAGTCTACTGTGTACACTATAGAACCTGCTGCAGCAAAACTGACATTTCTAAAGAAACATTTTTTAAATTGCTGGCAATACAATACCATTGCCAGCAATACACACATGTTTAAAAAATCTGCTTGGTTGTCCCCCTCCTGAACCATACCAGGCCACACAACCTCAATATGGGGGGTTCTTTGACCCCAAAGCATCTTGTCCCCATGTTGATGGTGACAACGGCAAGGGCCCCCTTCCGACAACCCTGGCCAGTGGTTGTGGGGGTCTGTGGGCAGGGGCTTATTGAAATCTGGAATCCCCAAGATCCTGCCCCCATGTGAAAGAGTATGGGGTACATTGTACCCCTACTTATTCACCAAGAATAGTGTTAAAAATATAGACAGGAGGAAATGTTTGCAAATTCTTTTATTAAAAAACGAAAAAAAAAAAAAAAAACAATGTCTTCCGATGTAGATCTAGCATCAATTACAACGCCTAGCATTAATTACAATAAAGTAAAAAAATCCTCCTGCAACAAAGGGTAACCACTGAATTTAAGGCATTCCCAAAGCATGTTGTTTAAATGATTTGTGTAGTTTTATTGTTGCCTTTAAGTCACATTAAAATATCCTTTTCTCGCGGAATAATATTAAAACATTTTTTTTGCATTGGTACATGTTCTCCATAGGAAACATTTTTAACAAAAGTTGGAAATTGGTCTAGAAAAAGACCAGTAAAAAAAAAGCAAAACTTCAACTTCCAATGGAGTTTGGAACTATGTAGCAGATTCTTTTTTTGCTGCGAACCTAAGTTCGTTCATCCCAGGCTGTTAATGGAGTAATTCAAAATTTGGAAAAATATATATATTCATCATTTATCAGACACAAAATGATCTTATTCCACTCTATAGTTATCTTCAATGCAAACAACTTATTTCCAGCCCTTCAGTACATGCAGTGTCATGGTGTTTTATGTCAGTAAATAATCCTCTGGGATCTACAAGGAAGAACTACAACACAAACGTTTGTAAGGTAAAACCAGCAACAGTGCTCACAAAATGGCTTTGCGAATTCATTAAAAAATAATAGCTCAGTTGCAGAATGATCACCGTTCTAACGACTCGTTCCACGTCAGAATGTGAAGTTCATTGTGTTTGTTTTATTAAACTGTTCCTTTTCCAGGCAGGGATAATGCACTGGTTTTCCATTGTTAGGATTTTTGTTATAAAGTGTCTCTATTTAAAGGGTAAGTGCACTTACAGTGCTCCATCGAGACCTGCCTGGCGCCATACCTTCTTTTTTAACCACTTCAGCCCCAGAAGATTTTCCCCCTTAAGTTTTTGCGATACGACACTGCGTCACTGTAACTGACAATTGCGGGGACGTCCTTTTTTGGGACCATTGACATATATACAGCGATCAGTGCACTGATACTGTGTAAATGTCACTGGTAGGGAAGGGGTTAACACTAGGGGCGATCAAGGGGTTAAATGTGTTCCCTTGTGTGTGTTTCTAACTGTAGGGGGATGTGACTGAATAAAGGAGGAGACAGGTCGCTGTTCCTAATTACTAGGAACAGCAGATCTGTCTCTCCTCCCCTGTCAGAACACACACACACACAAATTTTACAAAGTTTACACACACAAATCCCCGTTCTGTCTCTCATGCTATGGCTCTTAAAGCGATTTACGGGAACGAGCCGACCTGCCGCCGTGTAATGACGGCAGCTGGTCGGCAAGTGGTTAAAGTGGAACTATGAGCAAAATTTAAAATTACATTTTTTGTTTTTGTTTGCCCCTCCATAACAAAGTTGTTTATTACTTGTTGATCCTGCCAGTAGGTCCTTTATTTTTCCACTTTCTGTAACAGGGTGTCACCCTCCAGTAAGGGTAATCTTAAATAGTCATGTAGTAGTCATTCGACTTTGTCAGAGCCTACTGACTTCTATGTTCACATGTAGTAGTGCACAAACATACGAGTAAATGGGTCCGCATACTTGGGGCACATAGAAGCCACATAGGAAAGAACGAGACTACTACTAGAAATGTGTTTCCATGCAGTAACATTTTTGTATCCTACTGCAGGAAACAGCTACAGGAACATCTTCTTTTTTTTGTTTTAAAGAGTATTAAATCTCATAAATAAAACCTTACCCATGTACAGTAACGCTGGCCACAGACGGTTCTTTTTTTTCCATCAGCCAGAAGGCTGAAGGAAAAGAGAACAATCTGATTCCTCAGTCCACACAAACAAGGTGGATGGAGGAATCCCACCCCCACTGGAACATTTTAATTCGACAGCAGGACCCGGCACTGTCAAAACATAGTGATCAGTGGCTGCAGCTGTTGATCAACAAAAGCTTTCCAGCTTGTCCATTCTATAGAAGTCGATCTAATGATCAACATTTGTCGAATGAGTAGGGCCACACACTGATCAAAATTCAGCCAGTCCTTGCTGCAGCAGCTGATTTTTGATCCATCTATGGTCAGTTTAACTGCTACTTTTGCTGGGCAGCTTGGGCTGTTAATTGAAACTGCTATGGTAATGCTATTGATAGATGGCATCATATATGTTATTGTTTATATTACATATAGTTCCACCTCTTATTGGCAATTAGGCCACCAGAAATCCATGTATACCATAGCCGAATCTAGGGAGGTGCTGGGAGGGCTATGCCCCCCAGACCCCCCCAGATTTTATTTGTGCCCTCCCCAAAGCCCCTTGACCACCCCCTCCAGCCTAGATGCTGTGCTGGCTGCTGGGCAACATATCCCCTCCCTGCACTGCACACAGCTCCTCCTCCCTTCACTGCACATATCTGAGATCGTATTCCTTTACACACAGCCACCATCTGCACAGTGTGTAGGTGGCTACTGGAGCTGTGCTGCCGTTCTGATCTGGGAATTTCACAGGTCAGAACTGCAATATAGCAGCCAATTACACACTGTGCAGATTGTGGCTGTGTGCAAAGGAATACAAACTCAGATAAGTGCAGTGAGGGGAGGAGGAGCTGTGTGCAGTGCAGAGAGGGGAAGGGAGCTCTGCCAAGAGTCCTGTCAGTGGTGATCCCCCCTGTCATCTGCCTCTCCACAGGTGATCCCCCCCTGTCGTCTGCCTCTCCACAGGTGAACCCCTGTCCTCTGCCTCTCCGCAGGTGATCCGCCTGTCCTCTGCCCTGCTGACCCCTGTACACTGCCCTACTAACCAATAGCCTCCAGGGCCGCCATCAGGAATTTTGGTGCCCCTTACACAGCTTCATGCATGGGCTCCCTGGGTGCTGCCAAAAATGTCAGTGAGTGTTATCTCTGCTCTCCCCCTCCTGCCGCGGATTGAGAACCGGGGGGGGGGGATGTCATTACATGGCCAGTGAGTGCCATCTTATCTCACCTCTCCCTCCTTCTCCTGCTGCGGGGGGTGCTACCAAAAGTCTCACCTCTCCCTCCTCTCACGACCGGGCCCCTGGTAGCCTATGTACATTGCCCTACAAATGGTTGACTATATTCTCTGCCCTGCTGACCCACTGTACACTGCCCTACAAACCGCTAACCCTGTCCTCTGCTGTGCTAACCCCTTGTACAATGCCCTGCTGACCTCCCATCCTCTGCCCCCTGTCATTTTTTTCTACTATACTATAAGTATCTATAACTTTTAGATTTTCATTTACACCATTGCAGTGCATTAAAGTGGAGTTCCACCCATAAATATAACATTACATCAGTAGTTTTAAAAAAATGTCATTAGTCCTTTACGAATTTTTTTTTTTTTTTTTTAGATGCCTTCAAAGTGTTGTTGCTAGGCAGAATAGTTAATCTTCCCACTTCCTGCACCTAGGTGCTTAATGCTTCCTAACCTACACCGCACAGACTCCTGGGAATGTAGTGGGTGTAACTTTCCAGGAGTCTGTGCACTCCCCAGTCTCAAAGAATCATGTCACTTGGACAGCACAGGTGATGAAACCTGATCCTGACACTGCTTGTGCAGCACTGAGCATGTGCGAGATCTGCAAGGCTGAAATCCAGGAAGTCATACAGTCTGGCTTCATGATGCCCACACTTAAGATGGCCCCAGTCAATTTCTATTTTATAAAGTGTCTAAATGCTGTAACAACCTAACAAAACGGACCTTAGTTTACAGACTAACTTTACTAGAATACATTAAGCTTGTGTATTTCAGGGGTATTTATATTTACAAAGTGAAATTGTGGCCGGAACTCCGCTTTAACTCACGTAATACCACATTTATTTGAATGGGCTGCCTAATGCACCAAAAAAAGTGCATCTACCATATCTTGCATTTTTGGTGCAAGGTTTAAAGTGGTTGTATAGTGAAATTTTTAACTTTTACCTACAGGTAAGCCTATACGGTTTAGGAGATATTCCCCTTGCAATGAGCCGCTGACTGCATCGGCGCTTGCGCACAGGGGATTCTCGGCTTAAGGCCCGGCAGACGCCAGACATTGCCGGAAAGAAGTCTCCCGTGGGCATGCAGTGCATACTAGCTCATTGTGCATTTTGCCTTACAGGTGACCAAAAAAGAATTGTTACGGGACTATACAACCGCTTTAAAGGGGAGTTCCACCCACAATTTCACTTTTTAAATATAAATACCCCTATAATACACAAGCTTAATGTAGTCTAGTAAAGTTAGTCTGTAAACTAAGGTCCGTTTTGTTAGAGCATTTAGTTAGTTTAAAATCTAGAAATAGACCATGGCCATCTTAAGTGTGGGCATCATGAAGCCAGACTGTATGACTTCCTGGATTTCAGCCTTGCAGATCTCGCACATGCTCAGTGCTGCACAAGCGATGTAATAGGTTTCAGTCAGGTTTCCATAGCAACGGGAGTGTCAGAGGAAGTTGCCGCCCCTTCTCTATGCAAATAGGCTATTTGCAAGGACTACTGGGATACATGATGCCTATCCCAGAAATCCTTGCGAATAGCCTTGTGACTTAATAGCCTAGGCTAATAAGGAGGAGGAAGTAATGAAGGACTACAAAATAAAGGTATTTACAAGCAACAAAATAAATAAAAATTGTCCATTCTGAACACTATGAGATTAGGGCATGCAGCACAGACAAACATAAAAAAATGGGTGGAACTCCACTTTAAGTGTGTTGTCCTTTGTGCTGCACTGCAATGCACTTCCAATGGCAAGATGAGTTGCGGTATTATTTCAAATGAATGGCGCTGCATTGCACCAATAAATTGGCATTGGCACTATTGGCATGTAAACCAATAGTGTGCATTGACCCTTCAAGTTTTGAATTATATATAGACAGATGTCAGCTGCCACACTCATCCATCAAATATTTATTGTGTGCTTTCTGTGTAGGACACATAGTGCAGTGGTTATGTCTGACTGTACCCAATTCCTTGTACATTATGCTTGCATCTATTATCAAATCTAACATTAGTATTACTTTAAGTGGAAATCATGCTAAAAGTATGTGTAAATATCTATGGGGGCTGATATAGTGAACTTGTCGTCTTACCATGCATGTTTCATTTTAAGAAATATTCTAGCCGTAAGCAAGACTATGGAATGCTTTACCAACCAGCATTCGGTTGGAGGAAAACCACCTGACTTTCAGAAGACAGATTAAAACTCTGCTCTTTTGATGTCAAGAGACAGGAACCATCAAGCGCCCAGAAGCGATTCAGTTCGCATGTGCCGCGCTATATAAGTTTTTCATTGCAAAAAAACAAAAGAACAAAAGCTGGACAGCCGCACTCCAAAATTTTCTGAGCCATGACTAAGCACTGACGCCAGTGCGAAACGTTGGCCATACTGATTTTTGTGGGCTTGCAGTGACTGTATGCACAGTTGAAAATAAAGACATCTCTTTTAAAGAAAATTTTGGAGTGCGGCTGTCCAGCTTTTGTTCTTTTGTTTTTTTGCTATTACCGCATTGCCAGCACCCTGGTGGTTCAACAACCCCTGATCATCACGAGGCTCACCTGGAGCGGTGAGAATTCTGTCTATAAGTTTTTCATTCATTCATTAATTCATTCAATGCACTCAATATACAAAAAGCTTCAATAAAAAAAAAAAAGGAAAAAAATGATAGATTTCAAATTTTAAACAATTTTCAAGTTTCATTTTTTTGTGCACATGGGGGCAGCCATATTTGTTCCTTACACATACATGCTGTACTTTCAGCACAGAACACATCGCAGGGATTTTAAATTGTGACACCTATCATCTTAATGCAACTTCACTAAGTAAAATACAGTATCCAAGTAACTTATCCTGTAATTATTGGTTCCAAAGCAGATTTTCAGCAATGGTCCTGATTACACTGTATACCACTAGAAGGAAAAATTATGTATAAAATAACCATAAAAATAAGCACTGAATACAGCAAGCATGAAAAAAAAGTGAATCATAAACCAAAAAAAAAACAAAAACGATTGTACAGAATACCTGCACATTACGGCACACTTGCCTAATAAGTGTGCTGACCAATCTAGGCTGTCAGTCGCTGCTCCATCCTTGCCGCCATATCCTCTGCTGCTGCTTCTAGGCCCCCCGTTGTCCTCTTCTTTTATTGGACTGCCTCTAATTATGAAGTTTCTGCCCATGCACACAGGAGTTATATTGTCCCCAGCACCTGGCTGCAAGGATCTGCCATACAGTGTACCCCAACATAATAAAAAGCTGCTAGAGACAAGAAACAACCGTTTTTTGTCAGAAGAGACTTTGAATGTCTCTACTTTCTAGCAGTAAGGCCCCTTTCACACTGGGGCGTTTTTCGAGCGTTATTCGAGCGTTTTCGATCGTTATTCGAGCATTATTCGAGCGAAGCCTTATCTGCAATCCCAATGTGCTGGTAAAGCACCGCTAAGACTCTAACGTTTTAGGGCATTTTTGCAGTGCCTCAGTGTGAAAGGGTAAGGCGTTTTTGCAGCGCTTTCAATTCATTTCAATGGAGAGGGGCGTTTTTGGAGCGTTTTTTTCAGTGCCCAAACGCTGCTCCAAAGATGCTGCTTGCAGGACTCAGTGTGAACGGATCCATTGAGATGCATGGAGAGCGTTTTATGAGCGTTTTAATAGAACTATTTTTAAGTTGGTTTCCGCTTCGAGCGTTTTCGAGCGTTATTCGAGCAAAGCCTTATCTGCAATCCCAATGTGCTGGTAAAGCACCGCTAAGACCCTAACGTTTTAGGGCGTGTTTGCAGTGCCTCAGTGTGAAAGGGTAAGGCGTTTTTACAGCGCTTTCAATTCATTTCAATGGAAAGGGGCGTTTTCGGAGCGTTTTTTTCAGTGCCCAAACGCTGCTCCAAAGATGCTGCTTGCAGGACTCAGTGTAAAAAGGTCCATTGAGATGCATGGAGAGCGTTTTATGAGCGTTTTAATAGCGCTATTTTTAAGTTGGTTTCCGCTTGAGTTTTTTTTTTTTAAGTTTACTTTTGAAGTTGGACAAACCTCCTAAAAATTGGCTGCCTGTTGGGTTCTTGCTTTATTATTTTCCGATTCACTGACTGGGAACACATGTGCAGAAAGACACAACTCCTAATCTGCATACTTTTTGGGGGTACTGCCTTGGAATTTAAGAAATACTGAAGCCATTGGATTAGCATTGCAGCCAGACAAACAGGACTTTCAGGAGGAATGGCCAACAATGGCAGCCTTCATATCCTCTCAGTATTGGTTTACATTAAGGTTCAACTCTGGACTTCCCCTCCTCCAGAGAACCCCCGCGCTCCTTATATTTATTTGCTTTTGGGTTGGTCAAATGCCGCACAGGGACATTTTGCTCTTTCGTTTTTTGGTAGTGCAAGGTTCTCTATGATGCAGAGAGCAACACTGATGTGCTGGCTCTCAGAGGGCAAGACCATGATGTTCTACACTCACAACGCATCCTCACTCTTCTGTAGGGTGACCACATTTCCAAACTACCATTCAGGGACACCCCCCTTCCCAAAAATCAGCTTGTGCTGTAACGAATCACAGCACAGTGATTGGACACAAGAGGCAAGATTTATGATTTCTCCAATCACAAGCAGGGGGCGGGATTGTGCTCCTCCAGGCATTCCCGACCAGGACAAGTACTGTCAGTGAGTAAAGCGGTGATTTGGTGGCCTTTTTTGGGGGCATCAGATTGGCCCTGGGGATGGCTGTGTCAGTTTCATTCCGGGACACTGTATTGTCCTGGAATGAATGTGCCCGGGACAGACCTGCAAAATGCGGGACTGTCCCGGGCAATCCGGGACACGTGGTCACCCTACTCTTCTGGGCTGGATGATGCTGGGCTTAAAGAGGTTGTAAAGGATTTTTTTTTCCCCCCTGAATAGCTTCCTTTACCTTAGTGCAGTCCTCCTTCACTTACCTCATCCTTCCATTTTGCTTTAAAATTTCCTTATTTCTTCTGAGAAATCCTCACTTCCTGTTCTTCTGTCTGTAACTCCACACAGTAATGCAAGGCTTTCTCCCTGGTGTGGAGAAAGCCTCTTGAGGGGGGAGGGGGCAAGCAGGCAAGTCAGGACACTCTCTACTTTGCAGATAGAGAAATTAGCTGTGTGTTAGTGGGCGTCCTGACACTCCTGCTCGCCCCCTCCCCCCTCAAGAGGCTTCCCCCACACCAGGAAGAAAGCCTCCCATTACGGTGTGTAGTTACATACAGAACAATAGGAAGTGAGGATTTCTCAGAAGAAATAAGGACATTTAAAAGCAAAATGGAAGGATGAGGTAAGTGAAGGAGGACTGCACTAAGGTAAAGGAAGCTATTTAGGGAAAACATTTTTTTCCTTTACCCTTTAATTCAATCCAGAGGGCTGAGGCCATCTTGTGGTGGAAAATAAGTACTGCAATTGACAGCTCTGAATGGGAGTATTGCAGTAACAGTTGCTGTCATATTTTTTATATTTTGCTTTTATTGTTAAAAACATTTAAAATTCTTCGCTTTTAAATAACAGCACACAACATGTACTCACTAAAAGTTTTTTATTTTGCATTTTACCAAGTCTAAATTTATAATGTTGTTCTGCAAATATTAGTTCATATTGTTTATTAGTTAATTTTTTACATTATTGCTTTAACCTCCCTGGCGGTATGATTAATTCAGATTTTAGGTGCTGAAAGCGGTACCATTATTTTGCATGGAAACTTGCCGTTTTATATTGTAGGCCTGTAATTCTTAGGAATAACTCACTTAAATCTGTCCAAACAAGAGTCTAGTAGACATCCCGGGTATAATAAAATTTGAAACACAAAATCATAAATTATAATACAATAAATAAATATAAATAATATAATAATAAAAAAAATATTACTTTAAATTTTTTGATGACAAATTTCCCCACAAATCGCTATCGCTCAATTCTGCAAGTGATTCTAATTTATTATCGCTGTTTTTTTAGCTAAAACCACTTTTTTTTTTTTCAATTCTTTATTTTATATATGTTTTCTACATACAAGTCAGACTAGGTACAGCTTCATCTTTACATCATACATTGCACACCTTATCTTAACATTTCTTATGCTTTATATTGCGACCTCCTGTACCCCTTCTGATCCCCCTTCAACAGCCCCGGTCTCCTCTCTTGTATATACCCACGGTCTTCTTTTACCTTCCTCAGAGAGGTGTCCTGTGCCTCCAAGATTATTAATCACCCTCCCTACCCTCCCCCCCCTTCCCACAACTAAAATAAAAATAGAAAACAAAATGTAATAATAAAAAAAAAAAAAAAAAAAAAAAAGTCGGCCGTAGTCTCTCCCCTCTTCCCCCCCTATCCGCTCCGCTCCCTGTATTCCCTATATGGAGTCCATACCCTCCAGTAGGTCTCCTCTCGTTCCTGTATTCCCATTGTGAGGTTCTCCATCATCTGTATCTCGTTTATTCTACTTATCCATTGCGATTTAGTTGGGGACGAGGTGTTCTTCCATAAGATTGGTATACAGGCCTTCGCAGCTGTTATCAAATGGCGTATTAGGGATTGTTTATATTTTTCCATTGTTATGGGAATGTCGAGTAACAAGAACGCTGCGGGTCTGTGTCCCAGGTCAATCCCGGTAATTTCCAGGACCGTCTCCGAGACCATCTCCCAGAATTCTCTTATCCCCCGACAGTCCCAAAATATGTGTACCATAGTGCCCTCTTCCTTCTGGCATCTCCAACAGACTTTGGACGTATTAGGGAAGAGCCGGTTTAATATTGATGGTGTCCTATACCACCTTGTCAGGACTTTGTACCCCCCCTCCTGGTACCTAGATGCAATTGAGGCCTTATGTGTGAATGCAAAAATCTTATTTTTCTGTGTCTCAGTAAACTTGATGCCCAAATCCTTTTCCCATGCCTGCATAAAGACGAGCTCTTGTGGGGCGTTAACTTCAGTCAATATATTATACATATAAGACAGCGTATGTCTCATTGGTTCTTTTTTTAAACAGATTTCCTCAAATTTGGAGAGGCTTCCTATCTCTGCCTCCCGGATCTTCAGAGAGCCTAGAAACGTTCTTAATTGATTTCGTCTCCAACTGTCTATATCTTCTCCGTATGCCATCTCTAAATCTTCACTCTGCATTACATGGTTTTCTCTCATGAAGTGTATCAGCCTACTGGCTCCCTTCCGTCTTAAGTTTTTAAACTGTCGGTCTCTGATACCTGGCTCAAAGCTCGGGTTTCCCAGAATAGGTGTCATAGGGCCAATACACTTCACCAGATTCGATTTCATACCTATCCTTCTGATAACTCTAAGTGTGGCCTTTATCATGGGATGTTTCTTTGCAGACTGAGATATCTTATTCATATCCAGCCACGCCATTCCTTCTATGGGGATATTGCTAACTTCTTGTTCCAGGTTCACCCAGGGTTTGTTTGTCTGGTGTAAGCACCAGTCCACAACTCGTGCCAGGTGAGAAGCCTCGTAATACCCCATAGGGTCGGGTAGGCCCACTCCTCCTTTTTCTTTGGATAAGATCAGTATGTTCCTCCGAACTCTGGCCGGTTTTCCTGCCCATATGAACTTCGTAAATTTAGAGCTTAAATCTTTCAGGAATCCCCTCGAGAGTGTTATTGGGAGGGTCTGAAATAAATAGAGTAGTCTAGGCATAATGTTCATTTTAACTATGTTTATTCGGCCAAACCATGAAAAGATTTCTTTGTCCCACCTAAGTAGATCTAGTTTTATTTGTTTTAATAAGGGTAGAAAATTTAGTTCATGAAGCCTACCCAAGTTTCTTGGTATTTTTGTCCCTAAATATTCTACATGGGATTCCGTCCATCTAAAAGGGAAATTACTGGCTAGTTGATGCCGCAATCCACTGTCCACCTCAACTCCCATTGCTTCTGATTTGTTATAATTAACTTTAAAATTGGAAATTTTTCCGTATCTTTTAATTTCAGCTAATAAGCATGGAAGCGATGTTATCGGGGATGTTAATGTGAACAGTAGATCATCGGCATATGCTGCCACCTTATAATCCACCTCCCCTACCCGGATCCCCCGTATATCATTATTTGATCTTATAATTCTTAAAAAAGGCTCCAACGAGAGAACAAATATGATTGGGGATAGCGGGCAACCCTGCCGGGTACCATTATGAATAGGGAAGGGGTCTGATTTTTTCCCATTTACTCTAACTCTTGCCGATGGGCAGGAGTATAGGCTTGTGACCCAATTCTGTACACCCTTTCCCAAGCCAATATGTGATAACATTGCTTTTAAATACCCCCATTCCACCCTATCGAACGCTTTTTCTGCATCCGCGGATATCAGGACTGCAGGCTTATGGCGTTGTTGGGCGAGGTATATTGTACTTATTACCCTTTGAGTGTTTTCTCTGCCCTCTCTGCCCGGGGTAAACCCCACTTGGTCAGGATGTATCAATAACGGGATATATGTTAGTATTCTATCGGCCAAAATCTTTGCTAGAATCTTTAAATCAACATCCAGCAAAGATATTGGCCGATAGCTGGAGCACTGGGCAGGGTCTTTACCTTCCTTGGGGATCACTACAATCTCAGCCAGCAAGGTTTCTGCCGGCATCCTCTGACCATCGCGGATCGAGTTAAATGCCGCTATGTACCTAGGTGCCAGTTTTTCCGCGAAGATCTTATAGTATCGCAGTGTATATCCATCGGGACCTGGCGCCTTTCCCGCTTTTAGGGCGCCCAATGCTCCCATAAATTCTTCTACTGTAATCGGGCCGTCTATCTTCTCTGCGCTTTCTTTGGGTATCCTTGGCATTTCTGAGGACACTAAGTATTCCTTGATAGCTTCTTCTCTTTCCACAAGGTCTGGTCTTAAACACTGCTTTTCTAAACTATATAGGTTTGAGTAATACTCTCTAAATGCTTCCGCTATTTGTTGTGTAGAGCTCACCATCCCATTCCCCTGTGTTTTAAACTTCTCGATCTGGTTACGGGCTCTCGTGTCTCTGAGTGCATTTGCCAATAGTCTGCTGGGTTTATTCCCATATTCATAATAAGTTCTTTTACACCTATTCAATGCAGCTTTTGCTTTATCCGTTAACATAAGATTTAGTTTTTCCCGCAATCCCGCCAATGTCTCTCCTATCTGGTGCGACTGTAGTTTCTTATGTGCCGTTTCCAGCGATTGGATTTCCCCCAGCAGGCTATCGAGTTTAGCATTCTGAGTACGTTTTCTGTGTGCCCCCAATGATATAAGCACTCCTCTCAAATAGCATTTATGTGTCTCCCATAAACTCATAGGCAGCGTTTCATCTAGATCGTTAGTAGAGAAGAAATTATCAAGTTCCTGGGCTATCTGTTTCTCATATTCCGGATCTTTTAAGAGTGTCTCATTGACTCTCCAGTTCCATTCTCGTGGGCCTCTCTCACCCCATTCTATGCTGCAATTGGTTGGCGCGTGGTCAGATATTGTGAAAGATCCTATTTTTGCATCTCGTAGCCTAGAGAGAATGTTCTGGTCTAAAAAAATATAGTCTAACCTTGTGTATGTCTTATGCTTTGCGGAAAAGAAACTATAATCCTTGTCATAGGCATGCATTATCCTCCAGCTATCTATTAACTGTGTATCTTTCAGTAGACGCCTTGCTTTACGTAGTTTTGTATTAGATATATGAGATACTCCCTTTGACACGTCTATTGCTGGGTCCAGAGCTATATTTAAATCGCCTCCCAAAATTAGAAATCCTTCCTTGTTTTGTTGTACCACTTCCAAGTATTTTTCCAGTGTAGGTATAGGATCCTCATTGGGTAAATACAAATTCACCAGAGTAACTTTTTGATTCCCTAATTCTCCTTTCACTATTAACATCCTTCCTACGTCGTCCGTAATTACATTTGATTCTTTCCAATTCATTTGTTTTGAGAGCATAATTGCCACCCCATTCGCTTTGGATGTTTGGGAGGCACCATGGTACACTGTCGGATATCTTTGATTGCCTAGTCTTGGCATTTTATCTCTTCTGAAATGTGTCTCTTGTAAAAAGATTACTTGAGCTTTGATTCTACTAAGTTCTGCCATTAATTTAGTACGTTTTTCTGGGCTGTTCAGGCCCTTGACGTTATATGATGTAAAATTTATTATGTCCATTTTATCGCCTTTCTAATCTGGTATACCTTACAAAGGGGTCCAGTAGTATAAGATAAAAACCACGGTGCAAGGGGGAGAGAAAGGGGAGAGAGACAGACCACTAAAAAAAAAAAAGAAAAAAAAAAAAAAAAAAAAAAAAAAGAAACCCCCCTCCCTTTCCCCCGTACCTCGAGAACTAGTCCCTCGTCCAAGTGCCCGAGTAATTACCCCTCCGCCCCCCTCTCGTGTCTCCCCTGATATTGGGGGCCAGCCACCGCAGGCGCGGAGGGGACAACAACAAAAAAAAAAAAAAAGAAAAGGGACCACTTTTGACATAAAGGGACACTTTTTGGTTGCTATGGACAATCTCTATTTGCCCAGCAGAAAGAACAGTTTTTATTATATAAAAGTGCATGTAGGACACAGGGCAGACCACTAAGGACAAGGGGGGTGTGTATTTTTTCCATACAGTACTATAATCTATAAAATTACAGTATACTGTATGTATTGTGTTTATTTACTTTTTTAAATTTGGCGCCGATCTCCGCCCCAGTGCTTCGTAACGTCGCAGGGAACGGAGCTCGGCACTGTGGATCGAGCGAGGGGGACACCGCTCGATCACACAGCGTGGCGGCATTGCAGGATCCAGGGACTAGGTAAGTAACTTGTGCCTGTGGACTCTGCGAGGCAATCCCAAGTCTGGCTCGGGGTTACCCGCTTTTGGTCCTGAAATTCCACCCCGAGCCAGCCTTGGGAATACCGCCAGGGGGGTTAAATGATTCTGTTAATAATTTTTTTTTTTATATTTTCATCTTCTTTGAAAGATCTTCAAATATTTATATTCATTCAACAATATTTTTTGATTTTGACAATTAAAAATACAATGTTATAAGTATTACTTTAAAGATGACGTAAAAATCCAGTGCAAAAACACATCTGCAGTGAAGGTTTAATCAAATATGACTAATTATTCCTGAATACAGAAAAAAAACCTTGCTTTTAACTATATGAACAATCTGAAATGACATCCGTTTAAACATGCCCATTACTATTTGTGTGTATCAGTAATGAATGCATCACATCTAAAATACTACAGGATGTCAGAGTGGCACACTGGCTTGTCATTCATGATCCACAATGTAGCAATACAACCATCAAGTCTTATCTAAAACTACAGTCCTCTTTATTCCCAATCCGTGAATGCAATGGTAAAGTATAACGCACATCAACCAATCAGATTTCAGTTAAACTCTATAGCCAGAGTTTCCAACCTCCTGCAGCATTTTTTACTGACAAAACATTGAAAATTTACTGGCAGAGCAAATTTTTTACTGACAACCTGAGAAATTACAGAACTCCTATTGAAAACTAACACTGTGAATATTTAAACAGTATAAACATGATATGGAAACACTGACGATACCTATAACAAGGTAATTAGCTTGACTTTCACTTAAAAAGTCAACACAGCATGAAATTATCGGCCCCTGATATTTACTGGCAGTTGTAAAAAAAAATCACAGATTTTTACAAACTGTCAGTAAATTTAATGGCGGCTGGCAACCCTGTCTATAGCAGGCAGAGCATCGAATTTTGATTGGCTGCTGTAGGGCGCTGCATATTCCATGTTACTCTTTGCCAAGTTTAAGTGTTGGTCTACAAAATAACTGATATTTTTGGCAGATGTAGGTGAATTTTACCACCTAAATGCTTCTTATATAAAAAAGCTGTAAACAATCCAACGTGAGAAGTGAGACTCAGTTAAGCAAAGAAGCTAATAATGATTCAATTCAGCAGCATCTGCAAAAAACAAAAACAAAAACTGAAATACTAAAATATTTATAATCATCTTACAAGGCTGGAGCAAGGTTGACACCATCCAGCATTAAGCCAAATAATTATTTCCTTACATCTATACCTCATCAGTTGCAGCTAATTATACCATAGATCATCTCCTGGCATCCTACACATTTGCACACTGCACAATATCTGTTGCTCATTCCACTGCTCTCTGCAGCAATTACCTCTCAGTGACACATCTGTGTGAGCATTGCTGTAGATCCTGCACCCTCTCTGTGATTATCTCCAATGGTGTGACATGCAGACGGAGCTGTCCCATAATATCTTCCCATTATCAGCTAGTAGGACAGCAGCAATGCAGCTCATACAGGCTGCCTCCACATCAGGAATTAGGCACGCCTCCAGTGATATCATATGTCACTCAAATAGGCTGCAGGAAATTGTGGAGTGGATTTCGAGAGCAATCTGTGCAAGCGATGGATTGCCACACATGCAAAGACCATTTGGTGGACATTCCATTCTCTAAAAGGTCATTGAACAGACGCAGTGAACACAGTGGCGACTTAGACATGTGCATTCGTTTTCGTTAGAATGCATTTTCGTCTGAAAATCTGTTTTTTTCGTTATCGTTTTAACAAACGATAACGAAAGTGCAAGAAACGAAAACCGAAAGATCCGACATAAAAAATGCTTTATTTTCGTTTTCGTTGCGGTAAAAATTCGATATAGAGAGATTCGACATTATAGGGAAAAGATTCGACATTATAGAGAAAAGATTCGACACTATAGAAATAATAGATTCGACATTACAGAGAATAGATTTAGATTTATGAGAAAATAGATTCGACATTATAGAGAATAGATTCGACATTATTACTAGTCATACAACATTAGAATTCTTGTAGGCGGAATATTCGAATGGAAATGTACGATTTGGCGTAAAGATTCGACGTTCCGTTGAATATTTTTTTTGACCATTAGACAGAAACCAACAAAGATTCGACGTTCCGTCGAATATTCTTTTGCCCATTCGACAGAAACCAAGTATTATTGGATTTTCGGACGAAAGCTATTCCCCAACGAAAAACTAAATAAATCAAAACGATTTTCGGGAGTAACTAAATAAATTTATTTTCCAAACGAAAACGAAAAAACGAAACAAAATATTCCAGTCTGCACATGTCTAAGTGGCGTTGATTTACTAAAGAAGTGGAGAATGTTCACTTAGCAAAGTGGATTGTCAAAGAGCTTACTAAATAAGGAGAAGCTGTGTCCACTTCGATCACCCAATCATGTGCAAGAACAAAATGTACATTTCTCATGATTGGATGATTGAAGTGGCCTGCACTTCATATTATATACTAAGATCAGTGAACATTCACTCTTCAAATTGAAAAGCCTTTCTCATCTAGGGTTCCCTCTAAGGTTGCTAGGGGTTCCTTGAGCAATGAACAGTGGAGAATTGTCCCTCCTCCCATACGAACAATTTGGAACTTTATATGAGACGCATCCACCCACACGACTCCATCCCTATATATGAACACAAAAAAAGGGGGGGGGGGTTTGGGACTTTATATGAGACACATGCACCCACACGACTCCATCCTTATATATGAACACAAAAAAGGGGGGGGGGGGGTTTGGGACTTTATATGAGACGCATGCACCCACACGACTCCATCCCTATATATGAACACAAAACAAGGGGGGAGGGGTGGTTTGGGAATTTAAATTACAGATGTACAAAAAGCAGTCATTGCAAAGAACATTTTTACTGTACCTTATGTACAGCATACTCAATGACAAAAAGTGTATACACAAGATTGCATAAACGCAAGGCATGCTAAAAACCACATATACATATTGACACCATGGTACTTTGGCATATGATTAGGTGAAGACAAGTCCTACACAACATAGGCCACTGGAAGGGCTGAATGGTATTTAAAAGTCTTGAGTAGAACAATGTAAAAAAACATATAAAATCATCTGTATGGACATCATGCATATATGTAGGCCCAACGCGTTTCGTTGGGGTATATCAACTCGATGGCAATGGTGATCTATAAAGAGACATAACCAGATGGTATAGTATTGTAGCTAAATAATAAGGGTATGTGATGGGTAGAAGGGACAGTATATGTATCCCTATAATTACTCACATCAACTGCATATATATGAACAAGAGGATCGGAGCTGCTTAAGATGTCTCCTCCCGTACACTGACCACCAATGCTAGGGGTCAATTTTCCATTGACTTCCATTGTAAGGGGTAATTTTTACATTACATAGTTAGTCAGGTTGAAAAAAGACACAAGTCAATGCAGTTCAACCATAAAAAAATAAACAAAAAAAATATCGTACAATCCCATATACCCAATTCTATACCCACAGTTGATCCAGAGGGAGGCAAAAAACCCCAGCAAAGGATGATCCAATTTGCTACAGCAGGGGAAAAAATTCCTTCCTGATCCCCCGAGAGGCAATCAGATATTCCCTGATTAACTTTACCTATAAATCTTAGTACTCAGTTATATTATGTACATTTAGGAAAGTATCCAGGCCTTTCTTAAAGCAATCTACTGAGCTGGCCAGAACCACATCTGAAGGGAGTCTGTTCCACATTTTCACAGCTCTTACCGCGAAGAAACCTTTCCGTATTTGGAGATGAAATCTCTTTTCCTCTAGACGTAAAGAGTGCCCCCTTGTCCTCAGTGTTGACCGTAAAGTGAATAACTCAACACCAATCACTATATGGACCCCTTGTATATTTGTACATGTTGATCATATCCCCCCTTTTTCTCCTCTTCTCAAGAGCGAATAAATTCAGTTCCAATTGACCACATTGACCACAAATGTTAGGGTATACCACAATTTTCACAGCTTTTTTTCTGTAAAAATGATCTTCCCTGGTTATAAAATATTTCAGATGCACCACTTTCTTTGGTCTTTTGTATAAAGGTACAGATCACACTAATGTACCACAAGTTGAAGATATAATTTTTTTTAGCAGGGATTTCCCGAAACCTGAAAAATATTTGAAGGGTCCCCTAGAGCGCAGAGATTGAGAAAGACTTGTCTTGCCACTTAGTAAATAAACCCTTTAAGGTAGAGTTCACCTAATCCTCCCAGGAAGTGAGGTGAATTAATGTGCTTTCTGGCAGGATCTTATATAAGGTTTAGGTTGAGCTTAGCATAAGTAGCAGGCTGATGGGAGTTCAGCTACTTGGACATGTATATGTATTAAGAGACCAAAGCAATAACTTCTAACCCCAATATGGGCACCACTGATACCGAGTGATACCGGGTGATGGCAGAGGTACACTGTAGACTTAAAGGGGACTTATGATATGTTACCATTATTATATTGAGATCATTTATTGCCAAAGGCTGTTTCCTATTAAATACTTTGAGCTCTTTAATAAAATTAAGTTTAAATGAGCCTCTGGCTGGAGTATGTTAAGAATACCTATTATCTGTGAAAGTGTAAGTTGGGACAGCACAAAGCGCACAGCACTGGACAGGAGACAAACCTAATTGGGTTGGGACTGGTGGTGGTTATGAAACAAAGTCAGCCTCTTTTCTAGGTGAGGAGCAGACCCCTTCATGTAACACGCGTCAAGTGACCCGAACCCTCCGTGTCACATGGGCCACATGTGCTTTTCAGACTTTCCAAGCCCTAACCTGTAACCACGGAAGAGGTACAGGGCCGTGTTCCCAACCCTTACGGGTCGTTGCTATCAGTGACCAGGGAATGGTGATTGAAGGGTTTACAACTTGTCATTCGTGCACATGTTCCAGAAAGATAAGTTCTGTGTGGGCTGTGGACTGTATACGGGCAGAGCAGTGAGGCCCTAGCAGGCCCCCTAGTGGTGCGCATGACGATTTGGGCGCAGTTGGGTCTGCCTACAAACCGTAAAGTATTTGGCACAACGGACATGACTGTTTTGTCATTTTTGCAACCAGATTCCTGATTTAGTTTTCTTCTTTTTTTTTCACTGAGCACTTTGAATGAGTGAAAATGCATGCTTTAATTTTCCCCAAATTTCCTAACAAATCGTGAGATTTCCTAACAATTTAGACATTTTGGCAAAATGCACTGGAGTCAATTGGGAAGGTGAAACTAAGGTGTTTTTGGTGTTTTTATTAGGTTGCTTTAAGCCCAGGTTCACACTGACAGCAGGATTGAAATTGTGCGAGTTCATCTGACAGAAATCTGATAGAAATTGGGATATGTATCAGATTTTTATTGTATTGTTATATTGTAGTGTAGTATTAATCAACTCTAAAATCCCATTGTCAACATAGATGAATGCCTGGAATTGGCTTTTGTTTGCTTTAACAATGCTTCTCTATCCATATAAAACTATGGGAATGCAAAAATAGCTGAAGCAGGCCAAATGCACCTGAAATGAGTTCTAAATGATCTCAGAAGCATCGCAAACTGATATTGAAAGCATCCAAAGCCCATTGAAACTGGCCCTCAAATGGGAGTTGGGTAGGCTTAGAATAGGGTGACTAGACATCCCCGATTTCTGAGAACACTGTCCCCAGACCAAGTCTGTCCCCGGATTGGATTTGAACAGGGGCTGGGGCAATTTCAAAGACAGTGCAGAATTTTTCTGAATTACACACCCTCGCTCCTACTAGCTTAGGGGGTGTATTTTTTTTCCATTATCTGTGCCCCTTTCTGATGATCATGTGCTGGTCGGAGTGGAGGGAATATTTCTTCAGTTTCGTGGTGCATGCCCATTCAGGTCTGCCTGCATGTTCTTCTGCCATGGCTCAAGTCCCGGCCAGCCGCCTGCCTGCTTATCTCCTTGCCTTCCCTGGTGGAGTGATCTTCCTCCGCTTCCAACCCAGTAGTAGCCGGGGTCCGGAGAGTGAGAATTGAGGCGGGCAGCGGCGGCGATGGGGAGAGAGTTGCTGATTGCCGCCATTACTAGTTAAAAAATTAAAAAATATGTCCCCGGATTTCATTTTAAAAATCTGGTCACCTTAGCTTAGAACCTATGTCAAGTCCTTACTGTTGTTTGTGTCCCCTCTGGGTAGATTGCATTTCCTGTGTTCATGACGGCGGTCATGTGGACAGGAAGTAACTGGTCATCTTGCTGGGGAGAATCAGAATACTGAAAGAAACTGACAGAAATTCAACCCACTTCCCAACTCCATCAAATATTAAAATAAAAAAAGTGCTGCCTGCCCAGCTTTAAGAATCCATGTTTTAGAACTCAAGAATAGGTGCAAATACCTTACAGTATGATGATATGAGTTCAGAACAACATATTGTGTAAGAAAGTTTTTCATACTGAATGTGGATTTTAACATCTGCTCCACAATAGCCTTCTACGGGAACAATACTGCATTCAAGGACATTTCCTTCACCTTAGCACTAACATTCTCTGCTTTCCAACATGCTATGAAAATGACTATGAATCTCTCCAAGACTGGATTCACACATAGGAAAACGTGTATTACAAATGATCGGATTCTGAATAGGGATGAGCCAAGGGAGTTCGTGAAAATTGATTTTGCCGAAGTGGAAACTCTCAATTTTGCTCAATATGTTGCTTGGCAGATATTTGGCTGAAAAAAAAAGTAATGTACTCCATTTTTCTCTTTAACTAGAGAATGTGTTTTTTTTTTTGTATTTAGGGTAGTTTACCTAATTTAATTTAGTGTTATTTGTTTTTGCTTTTTTGTTATTTGTATACTGTACTTTATATATATTTTTACTTTTTCTACAATTTTTTTCCCTTCTGTAAAATAGTGGGGTAGATTCAAGAAGCAATTGCGCCTGTGTAACCATAGGTTACACAGCGCAATTGCTTACTTGCCCCGGCGTAACGAGTGCTCCTGATTCAGGAACCTCGTTACGCCGACTGCAGCCTAAGATCTGCGCGGCATAAGGCTCTTATGCCCGCATATCTTAGGCTGCATTCTTGCAGTGGCCGCTAGGTGGCGTTCCCGTTGTGTTCAGTGTATAGTATGCAAATTGCATACTAACACCGATTCACAACGTTGCGCGAGCCCTGCGTACGCAATTTACGTCATTTACATATGGTGGTTTTCGCGCAAGGCTGCCCCTGCTATGTATACCCGTCATTCCCGCGTCGCGAAATTTGAATTTTACGTACTTTGCGTAAGTGAATCGTGAATGGCGCTGGACGCCATTCACGTTCACTTTGAAGCAAATGACGTCCTTGCGACGTCATTTGCCGCAATGCACGTCGGGAAAGTTTCCCGACGGAGCATGCGCTCTACGATCGGCGCGGGAACGCGCCTAATTTAAATGATTCCCGCCCCCTACGGGATCATTTAAATTGCATGCTCTTGCGCCGGTCATTTTGCCGGCGCGCCCGCGCAATTTACGGAGCTTCTGCTCCGTGAATCAAGGGCAGCGGAGCAAATTTGCCCTGCGCCTCCGTAAATTATGCGAAATTCTACCTGAATCCGGGCCAGTGAGTCTAACAATGGTCACTGATATGCTGCACTGATGGACATTGATAGGCTGCACTGATGCACTGTCCATCAAATGCAGCCACTGTCTGAAGAAAGTTGATAAGTGGCTTTTCTGTGACAGGGGCATTCACACTGATAACCAGGGCACTGATCATAAGTGCCCTGATGATCAGTGGAGCCCCACCAGTGCAGCCCATTAGTGTCCACCAGTTCAGCATATCAGTGCCCATTAGTGCAGCTGCAGCATAAAGGGGTTAATTAACACTACCACTGCCACTAATGGAGCACAAAGGGGTTAATTAATTGCCACTGGTCACTAACGCATATTACAAATAGCATTGTATATTAATTACCCCCCCCCCCCCCCCCCAAAAAAAAAGTTACCCCCTTCAGTAAGATACCACCGATGAGACACAGCCGTGCAGCAATCTTATCAGCCTCTTCTCACTCACTTGCCCATGGTAGTTGACGCTCCCGGCAGGTCACAGAGGCAGCACTCCTCCTCTTCCATCCCGCGGTACCGCTTTCTGAAGGACATCATGCCAAACAGGGCTTAGGAAGCTCCCGTCAGGCGGAGATCACTCCTCCTGACAGGGAAGTGACTGTGTTAGTATTACACTTGTGCCAGCCGGGTGCAGGAGCGCACCTTGCACACTCATACTGCTCCAGTGCAGCTCTGCAAATATAACACTATGTAGCGGCGGTCGGCAGCTGTATACAGTGTCTGGTCCCTACATTAATCCAGCCCTGAGTGCGGCCCAGGAGGCGTTTGCCACCCTGCCCCATGGCTACATTTATAAGATTCTAGTCTATTTCAACAGAAAGTCTAGCTGAGAATCACCACTTCAGTCAAACAGTTCAAAACACAGCTACAGTACTTGTGCTAATCCTCATAAACAGCATCCCTCTCAGTGCAGTTCAGGGCAGCTTTGCTAACTCAAGCAAACAGCTGGAGGGATCCAAGACCCGAAGATACATGGGCACTTTGGCAGTAATCGGGGCTCCCCACAGTTTCTGGGTCTTCAATCAAAGCTGCAATCTAATAGCTTGCGCGCTGGTTCTGACAGTGGAGGGTCACTCATCTGGCTGCAGACCAGCTACCAGATTAGGGTTGTCACATGTACGGTTTTCTCCCGGACAGTCCAGTTTTTGAATGATGTGTTCGGGTTTACTTCTGCCCCAGACCTGGACACATCATTCACACGGACTGCACCGAGAGTGACATCTGATGTCTCCCCCCTCCCTGGCAGCAGAGCACAGTATGGTTCAGCAGAGCACAGTGTCAGCAAATCAAAGCTCCTTCCCCTGCTACTTCTCCATTCTGTACACAAACAAGGAGGAAGGGAGCAGGGTCACGCTGATATCAGGTCTGTAGAACGTTTTTATTATGCTCTGTAGATGGAGGAGTGAGGAAGAGAGAGGAGCTGGAAAGGAGGACAAGGTAGAAAATATGTGGAGTGATCGAAGGCTTAGGAGGATATGTGCTGGGGGGGGGGGGGGCTTTGGCAGGGGGAAGACAATGCAAGACGTGTGGATTGGATTTGAAATCTGACAACTATTCCCACTATCTCTCTTGCACCCAGGGCTGTCTTAATGAGAGGGCACACCTGGGCACTGCCCAGGGGCCCCAGCTGCATGGGGGCCCCTGCACTTTCCCCAAAGCAGCTGGTCCTTGAGCCCATGCTGCCCCGAAATTGGGGGCCCCATGATGCCACTGAGAGTGATAGATACACAGGGGAGGCAGTCTTCCTCCTACCTACTTGATGTCTGTTTACCTGCACTGTCATAGTTGTAGGGGCTACAACTATTTCTTATTGATGTCCTTTTTATTCAGAAAAACTGTAAGTGTTTTTAACTGTTATTATATCTCAACATTGTTACGGTATCACACTATGTGCCTTCGTTTTCCTTTATGCACTTTGGATACGGCCTGATCCTTTGAGAATTACCTCCAAGTTGCTGCTATTCCCCCCTGTGTTGGTTTACGTGATGTCTTCAGGGTATCCTCCCAATCGTATATCCAGATCCGGTTGATGTGGTCTTCACCAACTTACATTCAGCTTGTATTGACCCTTTAAGCGTATGCTTATTTGGGTTCAATACCTCTGGTAAGCCTCCGCTTCTGGTGGTGGTCATTTTCACAAATCATTTACTTTGATTCACCGTGGTGTTTGGAAGCATTCACTTGATTACTCATCCATCAACAGTTTATTTTTAACAATCTACTGTCATTGATTTATTATATATGGACTTTTTCATTTGATTACACTGTCAATTGGTGTTAACACAGACTATTAGTACCATATCATTATCATTATTATTATTTTTAGCGCCACAAAATTGTTTTCTGTTTCCATAGTTGTAGGGGCCCCAGAGCATTTCTTTGCCCAGGGGCCCATGATGCTATTAAGACGGCCCTGCTTGCACCCCCCCAGCACATATGTTACCCCCACCCCTCCACCTTGCACTGGGCCCCTTCTCTCACAAAGCACCCCCATTGCATATGATGGGGCACAGAGGCTGCATATGATGGGGCACAGAGGTTGAATTTTATGGGGCACAGAGGCTGCATTTTATGGGGCACAGTGAGGCTGCATTTTGAGTTATTTTTTTTCATTTTCAGTTTGTTTGCGCCCCCCAAAAATTTGAAGCACCAGCTGCCACTGCCCCCAGCACATATCTAACTCTCTGTACTCCCCTAGCCCTAGCCCTCTCCCCAGGACATATCTGACCCCTGCATTCCGTGCAGAACACTCACAATTCAGCCACACGCACTGTTTGCTGCGGCGAGCAAGGCGTCACAGGTAGTGCTGTGAATGGGAATCAAACGGATGACCCTAGTGCATGGTGAGTAAATGGACACTCCTTTAGGAGTGAATTTATATTTTTAACGTTGTTGTTTACCATAATACTTTGTATAACAGACAACTTGTGTATTGAGGTCATTGGGGTAGATGCAGGTTAATATGGCTTATATTCATTAATTTTTTCATGCTCCATATATTAGATACATAATAGCAAAGTATTAACAAAGTATGAACCCAGTTTTCTAACTGTTCTAAAGCCCCATCTAATGGAAAAATATGATATTACAATTACTTTTTCTCACCCATTATAGGAAAACTCCTGCCCTGTTAAACTTGATGTGATATAAAGCTGCTGCACAATATACGTTTTTTTCTAATTACCCTTCTTCACAGAAGGGGTGCCTGAACAAACACCCTTGGGGCAGGAAACCTGGCTCTGTTCTAACATGCTCATTATGATTAATCTCACTAATTTTACTAGCAAATGACTGGTGAGTAGAGTCTGTTACTCCTGTGCCCTGCGGTAAAATAAAGACATTAAAAACTACTGACACCATCCACTGCCCTACTGATGCCAATCTCTGCACTACTGACACATTCCACTGCCCTACTAACACCAGTCTCTGCCCTACTGACACATTCCACTGCCCTACTGATACCCTCAGTATATATACATGCGCGCACACACATACATATGTGTTTGAGCTATGAGGTGCACACCCTAATGCAATAGGCTGTTCACACCTATTTCCATGTCAGCTCCAGGAGTGGTGGGTCGGTGGCACCTTTGCCTAAGGTCCCAGAGAACCTCGTCCTAATGACTACATCAACTGTGAAGCTGAATTTTTCAGCTTTACCCCCTTGAAGCCAGTATGCATACTTGCCAACATCTTCATCGCAGTCCCTGAGACACTCACCGTCACCCACGACTCACATTTATCACCTCCCCCTTCTGGGTGGCCCACTTTGATCACTTTCTGGGTGCCCCCTTGCAGCTCAACCCCCTTAGTGATACCCTTGTCTGAGTTACTGTGCATGCTCAAATAAGGGTGATGCACCCTCAGGACACAGCCCTGGACACAGCATCATTGGGACACAGATGTGGGATTGTCCAGGCAGATCCAGGACAGTTGGCATGTATTAACATGCAGTCAGCACTTGGTCAGGATATTGGCCTCATTTACATGCTGCTTGTTCTTCTAGGCAGAGAAGGGCAGACAGAATCAAGTGGCTTTTTCCAAGTACAACAGCGGAGTTTATTATATATTTGAATATAGTTTTTATGGCCCTTACTGAACATAACGATTTTACAAGAAGAATCTTACGTGTTTTTTTTTTGCTACCATCAAATTTTTACAATACTTAGTGGTAAATACACGTTTTTGGACAGATAAACATTGTTGAATTCTGAATATAAAAGAAGCACATTTGGGTCGATTTCCTAAAGTTTACCGCATGCGATAAGGGTTTCATGTTACTAATTTTCACAAATTATTGCAAAAAATTGTGAGGTGATCTGTTAAAGTGGTTGTAAACACGTTTGTGCCCTTTTACCTATAGCTAAGCCTAGAATAAGGCTTTCCTATAGGTAGTGGAAATATCTCTAAACGTGCGCCGTTTAGGAGATATTTACCTTGTAGTGCGCTGATGATGTCATCGGCACATGCACTGTGAAGAAATCGACCTGTGAAGAAATGCTATTTCTTCACTCGCAAGTGCCGTGACTTATGGCTCCCGCGCATGCGGCTCTGGCCAGGCACGGAGCCGGAGTCTGCGGCCCAGGAAGGAAGAGGGGCGAAGGTGCATTAAGGTGAAAAAATTAGGGTATCTGCTCCACCCCCCAAAAAATGACATGCCAAATGTGGCATGTCAGGGGGTCACCTACACTTAAAGAAGAAGTTCCATTTTAGGGTGGAACTCCACTTTAAACCCACAGAACACCCACAGGAAAGGGCATAATTCCACCCACAGAACACCCACAGGAAGGGGCCTAATTCCACCCACTGAACACCCACAGGAAGGGGCCTAATTCCACCCATAGAACACCCACAGGAGGGGGCCTAATTCCACTCACTGAACACCCACAGGAAGAGGCCTAATTCCACCCACAGAACACCCACAGGAGGGGGCCTAATTCCACCCATAGAACACCCACAGGAGGGGGCCTAATTCCACCCACTGAACACCCACAGGAAGAGGCCTAATTCCACCCACAGAACATCCACAGGAGGGGGCCAAATTCCACCCCCAGGAAGGGGCCAAATTCCACCCACAGAACACCCCCAGGAAGGGGCCTATTTCCACCCACAGAACACCCCCAGGAAGGGGCCTAAATCCACCCACAGAACACCCACAGGAGAGGGCCTAATTCCACCCACAGAACACCCACAGGAAGGGGCCTATTTCCACCCACAGAACACCCCCAGGAAGGGGCCTAAATCCACCCACAGAACACCCACAGGAGAGGGCCTAATTCCACCCACAGAACACCCACAGGAGGGGGCCTAAATCCACCCACAGAACACCCACAGGAGAGGGCCTAATTCCACCCACAGAACACCCACAGGAGGGGGCCTAATTCCACCCACAGAACACCCACAGGATGGGGCCTAATTCCACCCACAGAACACCCACAGGAAGGGGCCTAAATCCACCCACAGAACACCCACAGGAGAGGGCCTAATTCCACCCACAGAACACCCACAGGAAGGGGCCTAATTCCACCCACAGAACACCCACAGGAAGGGGCCTAATTCCACCCACAGAACACCCACAGGAAGGGGCCTAATTCCACCCACAGAACACCCACAGCAAGGGGCCTAATTCCACCCACAGAACACCCACAGCAAGGGGCCTAATTCCACCCACAGAACACCCACAGCAAGGGGCCTAATTCCACCCACAGAACACCCATAGGAGGGGGCCTAATTCCACCCACCGAACACCCACAGGAAAGGGTACTATTCCACTCACAGAAAAGGGTGCAATACTTCCCTCAGAGAGGGGTCTAATTCCACCCACAAAGGACCCACAGAAAGTTGATACTATTCCACCAGCAGGGGACACACAAGAAATGTAGCATTATACATTACGAATACACAAGTATTTTTTATTACATCAAAAAATCATGACATACAGTGCAAAGTAAATGTTAACATTGGCTGAAATTTAAAACCAAAAAATAAAATTACATTTTTCTTTTTTTAAATAAACGTTTACAAAAGTGCAACAATGGAGTCAACCATGACCAGCTAGAAGTGACCTCTTGTAGTGGCCACTGTAATAATTTTGGTTATATACTGTACACCATTACAACAAGTTAAACTTGGACAGAAACATGAAAAATAAATAAAAATATTTAAAAAAATTATTAAAAGTATTAAGTCCAGTTTTCTTTAGTTTCCACAATATAAACATAGGCAACAGCACATAATTGGGCCACAAACATAGAAAAGAGCACTTTCAACAACTCTGGTAGGCCATACATTTACAAAAAGAATACACTTTTTTATGAATGTATTGCATGATGGATTTAGTGAAGGAGCTTGGATTACCAGGCATCAGGAGACATACATTTGAGAAGGTAGTTAAAATTTCAATGCCTTCAAATACAGAGTACTGTAAAAAATTATAGATTAAACAATTGTTTTTTGCAAAAGAAAAATACCAAACATGTTAAAAAGTTAAATATTTTAAGGAAACGGTCTTAAACAACTGACACGTGACGTGAGATAATTTACTGCATGAGAAAATGCGTTAGTTACCAAACAATCTAAAAAATACTGCATTCGTTATTATTCGCTAAATTCATAGTGAATCGAACTTTCACAACTTATTTACTGCATGCGTTTTTTTACCGCCTTTTATTTGGCGTTATTTAACTCTTAGTGAATTGTACCCCATAATCTAATAAATATAGCTGATTATTTAATAGAGAATTTCACAAAAATTGTTGTTTGTGACTGAGAATTAAACATTTCTATAGGACCTCTTGGTGAGTTATTCATTAACACATACATGCAGTCAGGGAGTAAATACGCCAAATAATTGTACAAGAGCCCCATCTTGTGGAAAAATTTAATATAACATGGGGTTTTGGTAACATGAAATAACCATAAAAGGGAATCAATAGTGTGCTTGCAGTGAGTGTTTTTGTATTTTATCATTCTGGAGTTTAAAAGAAATTTCATATAACCTTCATATTTTTACATTCTTATTTGAACATATTTCTTTTATTGTACTACAAAATATGATTAATGTCAGACGAGTGATCCTGTCGCTTAAGACAGCTAGGCAGCAATAAGTGATCACTTACCTTTTCCTATCGTGTTGCACCATCACTGGCCATACCAGCATTATACTGTTATATGCAAAATAGTATGACATCTCCATTTTCTTAAAAAATTATCAACATAATAAAGTGCACTGTGCAAACATGTGACTTTCATACACAACTAAATACCGGTATATATATTTTTTTTCTTAAGTGACCTTAACAATGTCAACTGAACATTGACGTATCAACATGCTAAAGTGCACTGTGCAAAAATATACTTTCATATATAGAAATAAAAAAAACTTGAGTGGCATGACCAACATCAACTGTATAGTCCAATTGGTTATTCAAAACACTAGTTCATTCACATAAATTTGTGACAAGAGTATTGACTTGCGGAGTCACCACGATATGTGCATCCAGCACCCAGGAGAGGAGATTGAATACACTTACCACGAGGCATCATAAACCAAGCATGTAGTACTAAGGATCAAGATGGTAGTCATAAAGCTGGTATCCAAAAGTAGAGAACTTACATAAATCCCGGGATATCAAGCATCAATAAAATATCTCCTTATTGTGATCCCAAAGGCATGAGAAAATAGGCGCAATGGCATGGAAAGCACTCATCAAACCCAACGTGTTTCGTCCACAAATACTTCAACTGGGGTATGAATCTTAATCCACACACTGCACAATAATATACACACAGTATTCAATAATAATTTGGCAAATCTGTATAAAACATTTTGACATGCGGCCATGTCCAGCGTGCAATCCACGCCTCTATATAAGATTGAATGGTGATAGGAACAAATCCAGAGTGGGGCATGGACAAAGCCAATGGCCAATAAAACATCTTTCAGTCAGGCAGCTGTGTCTATCATGACATTCGGCATGTGCTCCACGCAATAGGTTCCCCTGCGAATCAAGCCTCAATATGGTCATCAGCTAATAAGTCTGTACAACTCCTCAAATAACTCGGGAGCTGCACAAACAGATGATAGCCAGCCAAACCTAAACTGGTAAATGGAACGCGCTCCAAGCCTCACAAAATCTGACACGAGTGGGTCCCTGGATCGCAAATCTAGCCTCAATCCGGACTGGCCATTATTCACATTATGCTGTCAAAAAATAAGATATTAAACCAATGAAAAATAACTTGTCACTGGGATAATGAAACACAGGAGATGCAAATATAAATTAATATAAAATAAACAAACATTCTAAAAAGGATATGACAAAAAAAGATTCTACAAAACATGATAATGAAAAATTTTAAGCAGTATTGATAAAAGCATTTATGTCCCAGTCAACATTCATGCCATGTGGCCAATAAGATTTGAATTTATTGATAAAGTCTCCACTGGCTCAAGCCACGTCATTCGTCGGGCTGTCTCCGGTGGAGACAGGCGGCTGGCGATGTGTGCGCTCTGAATCCTGGACCTGGATGGATCTTCTCATCGCTGGACCCCGGCAGAGAGGAGATCACCTGTCACAGGATACCGACAACATTGGAGCGGGGATCGAGAGTGGATTACCACCTCTGGATTTTTTTTTTCTTTTTTAATAAAGGACTTTTTTCACGGTGTGTGTGTGTTTTTTTACTATTATTTACACTTCCTTAGTAAATTGGTAGAGGTACAATGTACCCCATTAACAATTCACATAGGGGGGACAGGATCTGTGGGTCACCTTTGTTAAAGGGGTCTTCCAGATTCTGATAAGCCCCCCACCCGCAGACCCCCACAACCACCGGGCAAGGGTTGTGGGGATGAGGCCCTTGTCCCTATCCCCATGTTGAGGGCATGTGGCCTGGTATGGTTCAGGAGGGGGGGCGCTCTCTCGTCCCCCCCTTTTTTCCTGTGGCTGGCCAGGTTGCGTGCTCGGATAAAGGGTCTGGTGTGGATTTTTGGGGGAACTCCACGCCATTTTTTTTACATTTGGGGTGGAGTTCCCCTTAAAATCCACACCAGACCTGAAGGGTCTGGAATGGATATTTGGGGGGAACCCCATGTAATTTTTTTTAAATTGATGGCGGGGTTCCCCTAATATCCATACCAGACCTGAAGGGCCTGGTAATTGAATTTGGGGGGACCCCCACGCTTTTTTTTTTTATGAATGAATTGCTAGGAGCCGACAATTCATTATAGCCGCGAGTCCGGTTTAATTTACTTTTTTTCCTTCAGAAATGGCACTTTGTTCAGAGACAGTTCTAAGTACGGGAAACATGCGCTATTTTACAGGCATACTAGACACCGCCCCTAGGTATGAAATTTAAAGGAATATTTCACTTTTTTTTATCAATAACAGTTTTATTCAGAAGTTTTCAATACACGTATACATGCAGGACCACACACGTAAGCAACATCTAGCGAGGTGGTCAGTTACATATATGACATTCTGCATAGCTCTATCTGACCAGTTATGTGTCCTCTTCACAAAGTAGCGAATAGTTCGTACTGAGCCTTAGCTACATAAATCGGTTAAGTGCAAGGGGCGAGATAAACATTTCAGTGCAACATTGTACTAGTGAACAATCTTGAATCATCCGTGGGTTCACGGGAATAGAGAAGAAGAAGAGAAGATAAGAAACAGCAAAAAGAAGAAGAGGGGAAATGGAAAAAGAGGGGATGGGGGGGGAATGGGGTGGGAAATTACCTGTGCGGTTCAGCTACCTGATCTGGGCTCCTCCTCTCGGCGGTGCCAAAGCTCCCAAACCTCATCATGGACTTCCAGCCTGTCTAGCATTCTGGCCGTCATCCTCTCCATTAATTCCACATCTTTTATCCTGGCGTACAGGGCCTCAGGGGGGGGTGGGGCGGAGCGCTTCCAGTGTAAAGCCACCAGACATCTCGCTGCTGTGAGGACATGTCTGGTCAGTTTCTTGTAGGGTGCAGGGATTTTCGGTGGGGGCAAACCTAATAAGTAAACTTTCGGGGCCAGGGGGAGCGTCCTGTCTAGAAGTCGGTCCAGTAATTGCTGTACCGAGGTCCAGAAGGGGACGATCAATGGGCAGCTCCAGTAGATATGGATAAGCGTTCCCCTGTCCTGCTGACAGCGCCAGCAGCGGTCCGAAGTGGTTGGGTAAATGGCGTGGAGAACATCAGGTGTCATGTACCAGAAGTAGAGGATTTTATATATGTTCTCCTTGTATAAAGTACAGATCGAAGTTTTTGCCGCTTGAGACCAGATCGCCCGCCAGTGTTCCATAGAGATCTCCTCGCCTAGGGCCTTTTCCCACCTTAGCATATATGCATGTTTGCCTGCCGTTTCCACGGGCCTAGAGTTCAATATTTTATATATGTTAGAGATCAGGCCCCTCTGTGCTGTACCCGCCAATATCAGCCTTTCAAAAGCCGTTGGGGGGGAAAACTGCAGGTTTGGAGCGATAGTCAGAGCATAGTGGCGTATCTGGAGATATCCATAGAACTCCTGGCGCGGCAAATCGTGCTTGGCCTGTATGTCCGCGAATGTGCGCATTTTGCGAGTCAGGGGATCCACTAGGTTCCCAAAGTGGAAGAGGTTCCTCGTTGTTAGGATTAAGTTCATCTCCTGATGGCACTATCCTGCTCTGGGCTGTCTGATGCAGTTCCAGTGTCCACCAGCAGGTGTCTCCCAGAAGCCAGCAGGATCAGCCACACCTGGCTCCAGCTGCCAGGTGGATATTTAAGGCTGCTCCTCCCTTCCCCCAGTGCGTCACGATTCTGGTCCTTTCCTGTCTGCCTGCTACCAGCTTGTGCCTGATAACCTGCCCTTGTCCTGATCCATCCTGCACCCTTGTTCTATGCCAGTGATGGCAAACCTTGGCACCCCAGATGTTTTGGAACTACATTTTCCATGATGCTCATGCACGCTGCAGTGTAGTGGAGCATCATGGGACATGTAGTTCCAAAACATCTGGGGTGCCAAGGTTCGCCATCACTGTTCTATGCTCTTGTCCCCAGCTGTGTCCCTTTCCGTGCATCCCTGTTGCCTTTTCCCTTATGTTGTATATAGATAGCTGTTAGGTTTATTAGTTATTCTTGTTCTTGTTTGCTGGAGTGGTTTATGTTTTCACTGGTTGCTGTATATGTTTATTGGTGTATGTTCACTGTAAATAAATATCACTTTAATGATAAATGCTTGTTTGGTCTCAGTTCCTCTGTGTAGCTACGTGTCTGGTGGTCTTAGACGCTGAACCTGATACTCGTTGTCCATGGAGCGGACATCCTGTGAGTGAGGCTATCTGGGATTTTGGGGTTGCCGGCGAAAGAGGTCAGGAGGGAGCTGTCGGAGGTTAGCTTATGCTGGCGTATCAATTTGCGCCACGTGCGTCTGAGCTGGGCCATAGGACCTAACAGGCGACCGGGGTCAACCTCCACATCCGCACTCCACAATAAATTGTTTGGGTGCACCGGGGCCAGCCACAGCTTTTCTATTTGTGTCCATTTGTTGTACGATCGTAACGTGAACCAGGAGGTTACTGCTCTCAACTGGGTCGCCTGATAGTACTTAACTAAATCGGGGTATGCCAGACCCCCCTCCGACCTCGCCGCTAGCAACACCGACCGGGGGATTCTATGACGCTTGTAATTCCACGTAAACTGGAGCAGATCGGTCTGAAGTTTTCTCAAATGGGCGTAGGGCACTGGAATGGGCAGGGTTTGAAATAAGTAGAGTATTTTTGGGAGAATCGCCATCTTTACTGCCGCTACTCTCCCCAGTAGGGAGATGTGGTGTTTTCTCCATTGTTGTAAAAGGGTCCTAATGCTGCGGAACAGAGGGGGAAAGTTCTGCTGGTAAATGGTGGCGTAGGTGGGGGTGATGTGGATCCCCAGATACTTCAGTGAGGAGGTTTTCCAGCTATAAGGGAAATTGGATCTTAGGTGGGCCACTTCCCCGTCAGGGATGTTGATCGGGAGCACTTCCGATTTGGACGCATTTATTTTGTAGCCTGAGAGCGCTCCAAAACGATCAAGCTCCGCATGCAGGTTTGGGAGGGAAATCCTAGGCTGGGTGAGTGTGAGGATGATGTCGTCTGCAAATAATGATATTTTGAACTCTTGGGGCCAAATCCTCAGCCAGGCGGCGTAACTTAACTTTCAGCAGTTAAGTTACACTGACTTAAAGTTTTTACCTAAGTGCCTGATCCTCAAAGCACTTACGTAAAAATTTCAAGCAGTGTAAGTTAAGTGCCGCCGTCGTAAGGCGTTCCTCCTCTCCGGGGGGCGTTTACAATTTAAATGAGGCGCGCTCCCGCGCCGGCCGTACTGCGCATGCGTGTGACGTCATTTTCCCGACGTGCATCGCGCGAACGTAATTGACGCCGGGCGGCTTTGTGGATTGCGACGGGACACTAAAGTTGCGACGGGTGAAAAAAAGACGCGCCGGGAAAACAAATAATTATAAAAAAAAATGACAGCGTCGCTCGGCATGCATTCCTGAGGGAGAACTCCATGCCAATTTTCAATGAAAAAAACAGCATGGGTTCCCCCCCCAGGAGCATACCAGGCCCTTAGGTCTGTTATGGGTTGTAAGGAGACCCCCCCTCCGCCGAAAAATTTACGTAGGGGGTCCCCCTACAATCCATACCAGACCCGTATCCAAAGCACGCTACCCGGCCGGCCAGGAAAGGAGTGGGGACGAGCGAGCGCCCCCCCCCTCCTGAGCCGTGCCAGGCCGCGTGCCCTCAACATGGGGGGGTTGGGTGCTCTGGGGCAGAGGGGCGCACTGCGGGCCCCCCCCACCCCAGAGCACCCTGTCCCCATGTTGATGAGGGCAGGACCTCTTCCCGACAACCCTTGCCATTGGTTGTCGGGGTCTGCGGGCGGAGGCTTATCGGAATCTGGGAGTCCCCTCAAATAAGGGGGCCCCCAGATACCGGCCCCCCACCCTAAGTGAATGGATATGGGGTACATCGTACCCCTATCCATTCACCTGTAGGCAAAAAGTAAAAGTTAATAAACACACAACACAAGGCTTTTTAAAATATTTTATTATTCTGCTCCGGAGGCCCCCCCTGTCTTCGTTATTAGCTCAATTACCAGGGGGGGCTTCTTCTTCCACTCTCCGGGGGTCTTCTCCGCTCTCCGGGGGTCTTCTCCGCTCTCCGGGGGGGGTTTCTGCTTCCGCTCTCCGGGGGGGGGCTTCTCCGGACTCCGGGGGGCTTCTTCCATCTTCTCCCCTCTTCCGCTCTTGACTCGGCGAACCCCGGTTCTTCTGCAGCTCTCCGGTGCCTTCTTCTTCAGCGCTGGCTGCCTGCTATGTTTGTGTGTTAGCTCGATTTCTAACAGGCAGCCGGCGCGGTCTTCTGTGACGTCATCTTCTCTTCTGTTCTTCTCCCCTCTTCCGATGTTGCCTCGTCGCCTGTTGTCGCTGTAATGATGGAAGCGCGCCTTGCATCCCATTTATATAGGCATCACCGTCCCATCATGCTCCGGTAGGTACCCACGTGGTGGGTGCCTACCCACGTGCACCCACCACGTGGGTACCTACCGGAGCATGATGGGACGGTGATGCCTATATAAATGGGATGCAAGGCGCGCTTCCATCATTACAGCGACAACAGGCGACGAGGCAACATCGGAAGAACAGAAGACCAGAAGACCCTGGCGTCACAGAAGACCGCGCCGGCTGCCTGTTTGAAATCGAGCTAACACACAAACATAGCAGGCAGCCAGCGCTGAAGAAGAAGGCACCGGAGAGCTGCAGAAGAACCGGGGTTCGCCGAGTCAAGAGCGGAAGAGGGGAGAAGATGGAAGAAGCCCCCCGGAGTCCGGAGAAGCCCCCCCCGGAGAGCGGAAGCAGAAACCCCCCCCGGAGAGCGGAGAAGACCCCCGGAGAGCGGAAGAAGAAGCCCCCCCTGGTAATTGAGCTAATAACGAAGACAGGGGGGGCCTCCGGAGCAGAATAATAAAATATTTTAAAAAGCCTTGTGTTGTGTGTTTATTAACTTTTACTTTTTGCCTCCAGGTGAATGGATAGGGGTACGATGTACCCCATATCCATTCACTTAGGGTGGGGGGCCGGTATCTGGGGGCCCCCTTATTAAAGGGGACTCCCAGATTCCGATAAGCCTCCGCCCGCAGACCCCGACAACCAATGGCAAGGGTTGTCGGGAAGAGGTCCTGTCCTCATCAACATGGGGACAGGGTGCTCTGGGGTGGGGGGGCCCGCAGTGCGCCCCCCTGCCCCAGAGCACCCAACCCCCCCATGTTGAGGGCACGCGGCCTGGCACGGCTCAGGAGGGGGGGGGCGCTCGCTCGTCCCCACTCCTTTCCTGGCCGGCCGGGTAGCGTGCTTTGGATACGGGTCTGGTATGGATTGTAGGGGGACCCCCTACGTCAATTTTTCGGCGGAGGGGGGGTCTCCTTACAACCCATACCAGACCTAAGGGCCTGGTATGCTCCTGGGGGGGAACCCATGCCGGTTTGGAATTTACAAATTGCCGTGGAGTTCTCCCTCGGGAATGCATACCAAATGCCGTCGCTTGAATGGGCCTTTACAAGGTGTGACTAACTTTACACTTTGTAAAAGCAGCCCTAGTTTTACACCAGGCAAACTAACACTTACGGCGAAAAAACTAGGCACAAAAGCTTTGAGGATCGCCCTAAGTGCTAATTTGCATACTAACAGAGGCATTTCGACTTGAAATGCCCCCAGTGGCGGATGCGGTACTGCATCCTAAGATCCGGCAGTGTAAGTCCCTTACAGATGTCGGATCTTCTGCCTAACTTAGGAAAACTGCTTCTGAGGATCAGTTCCAAAGTTAGAACCAGAGATACGACGGCTTACGCCGGAGTATCTCTTTTGTGGATTTGCCCCTTGGTCTCTAACTAAGATCCCTCTAATATCTGGGTTCTGACAGATGGTTGCGGCCAGGGGTTCTACGCAGAGCGCGAACAGCAGGGGAGACAGAGGACACCCCTGCCTGGTGCCGTTGGTTACCGAAAACGCGGTGGAGAGGGCAAAGGGGGTCTTGACTTGGGAGGATGGGTCGGAGTACAGGTGTTGGATAGCCCGCAGGAATGGTCCCTCAAATCCCACATGTCGCAGCGGAGCAAACAGAAAGGGCCATCCCAAGCGGTCAAAGGCCTTCTCGGCGTCCAGGCCCAATAATATGGACCTCTGACCCTCTCTATTTGCCACCTCCACCAGGTCAATTATTTTCCTGGTGTTGTCCCCAGCTTGTCGTAACGGGACAAATCCCACCTGGTCCTTGTGTATAAGGGAGGGGAGAACCGAGTTCAGTCGGATGGATAATAATTTAGTGAAGATCTTCAAGTCTGAATTTAGAAGGGCGATAGGCCTGTAGTTGGCACAGAGGGAGGGGTCCTTATCCGGTTTTGGAATCACCGTGATGAAGGATCGTTGCATGTCCCTGGGGACAGCAGTGTCCCTGAGAAATGCATTGAACAGTTTACACATGCGGGGTAACAATAGGGGGAGGAATGTCTTATAGTATTCATAGGGGAAACCATCTGGTCCCGGGGCTTTGTGAGAGGGTAAGGATTTAATGGTCTCTTCCAGCTCCTCCACCGAGATAGACGCGTTCAGTGGGGCTAGGTCAGAGGGTTTGAGTCTGGAGACTCCACTCTGTTCCAGATATCGAGTCATGCGTTGTGTGAGGTCAGGAGATGGAGGGTTACTGGGGATGTCTGGGTTATTGTATAGAGTTGGGTAAAAGTCTGCAAAGGAGTGAGCTACGTCCTTAGGATGTGAAACCAGGTCTCCCGATTTGGTCTTAACCTGGTGCGGGGTCGCGTCTTGTGCGCTGTCACGGAGTTTTCTGGCCAGGAGGGAGTGGGCTTTGTTACCCCTATCGTAGAACAGCTGTCTAAGCCTAAGTAGTGCTTTCTCCACCCTGCCTAGCGCGATCTCTCCCAGGGTAGCCCTCAGCGCGGAGATCTTTTTTAGAAGCGATAATGTGGGCGTCTCCTGCAACCGTCGTTCCAAGACCTTAAGTTCCGCCTCTGTACTTTGTTTCAAAGCCTGAGCGTCTTTTTTCATGGCTGAGGACAAGCCTATGCATTTCCCCCTCAGCACCGCCTTATGGGCCTCCCAGAGAGTGGACAGGGTTATATCCGGAGTGTCGTTTTCCTCAAAGTAATTCCTCAAGGTGGATTCCAACTCCATTTTCGAGGGGAGGTGCTGAAGGAGAAATGTGTTCAGGCGCCAGGTGCAGGGTTTGGCAACTGGAGAGCCTATTGCCAAGGTCATCAGCACTGGGGCATGATCAGACCAAGAGATCGGTTGGATCTGCACTGCCTTGACCAGCCGCAGGGCAGGGTTGTTCACAAAAAAAAAATCGATTCGGGAGTGCGTGCGGTGGGGGGCTGAGTAGAATGTGAATTGACGATCACCCGGGTGGAGAACCCGCCAGGCATCAAAAAGTGCATAGCGTCTGGAGACTTGCTGGAACAGCCTCGAGTCCCTAAGCACCCGGTCAGGAGGCGCCCTGGGGCTCACCACGTGGCGATCTGAAGTGGCCGATTGGACAAGGTTGAAGTCCCCCCCGATCACTAGAATCCCATGGTCAGTGCGGAAGAGGCGCGCATACACCTTGGACAGGAACCCAAGCTGCCGGACGTTTGGGGCGTAGATAACACAGAAGGTCACCCTTTGGTTCTGCCATGAGCCCTGGAGGATGATGTAGTGACCCTGTGGGTCGCTATAGTGGTGGGAGCTAACAAAGGGAGACCCTTTCTTAATAAGTATGGCCACTCCGGCCTTTTTGCGGGGCCCTGAGGAAAGGTATATCTGAGAGTAGTATCGTGATGCGAACGCAAAGGAGCCCCCTTTGTCTAGATGCGTTTCCTGGACCATAACCACGTCTGCCCCCGACTGCCTAAACTCTCTCAGGGCTAGATGTCTCTTTCTGTTGGAATTCAAACCGTGGACATTTAAGGAGAGTATCTTAGCCATGAGGATGTGTGGTGTGGGAGGGAGCTATACTTATCTGATGTGGATGGAGAAGATGCGGGCGCCAGAGGCCGGGAACCAGACACCGCAGGAGGAGAACCGAGACCATTCCGGAAGTGCTGAGCAGAACCACACGATGACGGGAGGTGGGGGAGGGAGAGAGGAGTCTAGAGAAAGGAAGAGAGAAAGGAAAAAACATTATAATGAGGCAATAATAACAAACCATTAACTTTAAGTCACGACCTGTTAGGGCCAACTGGCCCAGGTCTAAGCGGCTTCCCGTGGGCCTCACCAGCCCGGCCCCTGAGGGCCATACCAGGGGAGCCCAGGGGAACCCTAGAGCGATCATGCTGAACAACAAGACCGCAGAAATCAAAGTCCAGAACATCTGGGAGCTAAATAGGGACATGGGGGAGGGGGCTTGAACGGTCTCTCTCTAAAGTCTCGGCCGAGACTTGCCCTTTATGCTAAGCTAGATTAAAAGCTAGGGCGCGGGGAGTGGGTCATGCTACTAGATGGGTGTCCAGGGCGGGGTCCCTGGCGGGCAAAATAAGATTGGGCGTCTTGTAGATTGGGACCCGTGCCCGGGGGATTGAGTCAGTTCTTCCTGTGGTGTCCGTGTGGGCTTCTCTTGGGTCCCTCCAAGCCTCTGGGTCGTTTGGACGGTGGGACTTTCTGCCACACTGAGGGTGGCGGGGGCGGTGTGGCCACGAGATCCCAATCTGGCAGCTGGGGAATCCGAATGTCCAAGACTTCACAAAATGCTTGCAGGTCCTCCGGATATCTCAGGACCGCCGACTTGCCTTGTGTAGTCGCTGTGAGGCTGAACGGAAAGCCCCATCGGTACGGGATATTTTCTTCCTGCAGGGTGCGTAGCAAGGGCTGTAGTAGCCTGCGCTTCTGTAAGGTGATCCACGAAAGATCCGGGAAGAGCTGGACGGGGACCTCGTCTAAGGTCACTCGACGGGCGAGGCGGGCCTGACGCATTATTTCCTCCTTCAGGGGATATGAGCTTAGCCTGCATATTATGTCTCTGGGTTTGGAGGCGGGCCCTTTGGGGCGCAGCGCCCGGTGAGCTCTGTCCATTTCAATGGGTTTAGTCGGAGGCTCCCCGATCAGATTGTTGAACAGGGTGTGTAAAGTAGTGCGTACATCTTCCGGGCCCTCCGATTCCGGTATCCCCCGGACGCGTATGTTGTTCCTACGCCCCCTGTTGTCCAGGTCCTCTAAGTGGCGTTGCATGTCTCTAAGCATTGTACGATGCTCCGTACCTTGCGTTTGTGTCCTGTGGATCGCCAGTTTGTTTTCCTGGATTTCCTCCTCCGCCATTTCCACTCGGTCAGCCAGGTGCTTGAGGCCCAATTGAAGGTTTTGGATCTCAGCTCTGCAGGTGGATTTCACGTCCGTTATGAGCTGTTTAAAGTCCTCCTTGGTAGGCATCGCTTGCAGGTATACAAGCCATTGTGGGGGGATGGACTGGTTTGCAGCAGTGTCCAGCGGTTGTGGTGGAAAGGGAGGATGTGATGGAGGCTGCTTATGAGTCTGCCGCGGGGGCCCCCAGATAGGGCCCTCGGATCTCCAGTCCCCCTGCGTGTCGCAGGCCCAGGCCTGCTGGGACCGGGTGGCCTCCCCCTCCCCATCCCTAGTTGAAGAGGAGGCAGGGGGGCATGTCTTTTGGGCATAGGAGGCCAGAGGTGCTGGGTGGGGTGAAGCTTGAGTGGGTGACCCAAGGTGAGCTTGGTGCTGCAGCTCAGGGGGGGATGATGTCCCTGCTGAGTCCCCTCTGGGACTAGTGCTCTGCCCAGCCCTGGATGGAGCAAATGGATGTGAGCTGGGGTGGGCAGCATGCGGCAATGCTGGGAAGTCCTCTGCTGCTCTCGAGGGATCCGGGGAACTGCATCCCTCCCCGCTTATGGCCGGATCCGATGCTGAGCGCAGTAGCTGGGGATAGGCCTCGGAGCACTGTGTATAGTGCTCCGGGTGTGCCAAGATGGCGGCGGCCCGCGGATTTGACTGTGAGGCCTCAGTGACGGGGGGGCCCAGGCCGGAGGTGTTTGCTCACCCGACCAGTGGCGCCCGCTCCCGATCGTCTGCTGGATGGTCCTACTGTTCTCGGGCGTCCGGAGCAGTGCAGGGATGGAGTGGGAGAGCCGCGGGGGGGACCGCATGTCAGCAGTGTCTGTGTCCGGCGCCATCTTTGATCCCCTGTCCTGCGGGAGTCCGGGCTGCGTAAAGAAGGCCCTGAGGTCCGCAGATGTCCCCGGAGGGGGCTGGGATGATCCCCTGGTCGTAGAGGACCTAGTCGCCCTGGAACCACCCATGGATGGTGGGTGGAAAGTCCCCAAAATCGCTGGTAAGCTGTGGGCAGAGAGAGAGCTGCAAAGCTAGGCAGGCATCCGAGTCAGCTTCCGGTCACGCCGGAATATTTCACTTTTATTGTTTCACTTTAAGCATTATTAAATTCACTGCTCCCGAAAAAACTGCCGTTTTTAAAACTTTTTTTTTGCATTGATACATGTCCCCTGGGACAGGACCCAGGTCCCCCAAACACTTTTTAGGACAATAACTTGCATATTAGCCTTTAAAATTAGCACTTTAGATTTCTCCCATAGACTTTAACTGGGTGTTCCACGGCTTTTAAAATTTGCCACGAACACCCCAAATTGTTCGCTCTTCGCTGAATAGGTGAACAGGCAATGTTCGAGTCAAACATGAGATCGACTCAAACTCAAAGCTCATCCCTATTTGTGACAGTGGACTCAAACATATCCGACTTTGTCCTAGCGCACACATTATGATGGCATACATTACACCTGTGACATAATTAGTAGCCATTTAAATTGTGAAAAAATGTGGGCCTACTCAGAGTCTCATTGACATTTGGAGCTATTCTATTACATAATAATTTAGCCTCTCTTTGTACAACTTTGGTGAAGTCTGGAAGTACTGTTTCCAAAATCCAGTAATTTTTAAGGACATCCCAATTCCCTTAATCTGTTTGTGCCGAATGGAATATGAGGTAAAAAAAGACAGTTTAAATGTATTATTATTATAATGGGCTTTACCTAACAGTAAATAGTTTCTATCTAAGGTATACGTTTTGTTTATTTCAACATCAGTCCTGCATTGTAGCCTTTTTCAACAAACATCTATTTTAAAATCTGAGCTTGTTGGTGTTTTTTTAGAAGGTAACTTATCTAAATTCCTCAAGACATCAAAGGGGCCATTGAGCTCGGAGGGCTGAAAAGAGAAGGGTTAGAGAGACCTTAATGAACGGCTCCTCCTTGAGCTGTGATTGGCCATTGTCTCGTAGGGTTGGAAATGAGGTATCTTTGTATGTTTAATTTACAAATATACTTATGCACATCTATAAATGTATTACATTTGTTATGTTTCTTAGGGGGGAGTGAATTTGAGTTCTGTCAAGGATTACTTTCTCAGAATCAGTCAGTGTGACTTGACTGAGGTTGAAAATTCCCTGACCAACTATGTTCTTTTTCCTTTGGGCTCTCCACCCCCTCTTTGGTTTTGGGTTTCCCTGGGAAAACCCCAACTCTTATGTTGGTCTGGATTATTCTGGTTATAATTGTATGGAGATCTATCATAGTCTTCCACATCTCTGTTCATGTAGGGATCAGGATTATTGCATGGAAAATCGTCCCTTAAGGGTGTGAAATGATTATATATGTGTATGGGAGGTCTGTCAGAATAATAACCATCATGTTGATATGTATTATAGTAGGTATTCCTCTCATGTGAGCGGAGTGGAGATCTCCCATATTCGTCCCTAAAAGGATCATTTGGGCCTTTAAAGTGGTTGTAAACACTCGTTTACAACTTTATGCTACAGGTTAGCCTATATTAAGGCTTACCTGTAGCTAACAAGGATATCTCCTAAACCTGCAAGGTTTAGGAGATATCCCTGTATTTGCATGCGCTGACGTCACGCGGCACATGCGCACTTAAGACAACTGAAGAAATGGCACTATGTGCCGCTGCTTCAGTTGTACTGTGCTGTTCCCGCACGCTTGCCCGGAGGGGGAGACGTGGATGGCTGTGGGGGCTTCGATCGGAGGTAAGTACTACATAGGTAAGTACTACTTAATGAGCTAGTATGCTAGGCTATACTACAGGACTCAAGTCCTGCGGAAAAGCGTGGGAACGGAGTTCCTGCACTTTTTTCACAGCAGGAACGCAGTTCCCTTTGCAGGACTAGAGCAGCCGAGCCGCCTGAGCCAATCCTTCACTAAGCGGCGATACCCAGCTCGAGTCACTGTCAGGGGCAGGCGAACCTTAGTAATCCTTTATGTTACTGGCAGCTTCCTGTATATGGATTCATCGGGTAGTGTGCAGGTATTCCGTCACTTCCTCAATGCCGCAATGTCTCCTGGGAGCTTTTGTCATTGTTCCCAGGAGACATTGCGGAGGTCTGCCGCGAGTCATCGCGGGATTTAGAAAGAACGCAGTTCTTTCTAAATCCTGCGATAACTTGCGGCAGACCTCCGCAATGTCTCCTGGGAACAATGACAAAAGCTCCCAGGAGACATTGCGGCATTGAGGAAGTAACGGAATACCCGCACACTACCCGATGAATCCATATCCGGCTAGTAACATAAAGGATTACTAAGGTACAGTGGATCGGAAAAAAAAAAAAAAAAACATGCGGTTTAGTATTTATGCATATGAGCGTATCATTTGGTGGGGGAGTGGATCTTGGGTGGGAGTTCCCACACTTTTTTCCCCAGGACTTGACCCCTGCTATACTAGCTCATTATGCCTTTGTCTTGCAGGGTCTTTTTTTTTTCTTGAGGAGGGTTTACTTCCTCTTTAAAAGGTATGTGGTTAGTTTTTATTTTTAGTTCCTTGACTTCCTTGTCTATGGTAGTGAATCTAAAGCCTCATACACACGATCGGACTTCCATCGGACCTTTCCTTAGATTTTTGTTCAAAGGGCGTTGGCCGTGAACTTGTTCTGCATACACACGGCAGGACTTTTTCAGCCAACTTTCACCAAATCGCGTGTTTTTTCAGCTCTTTACCGCCACCCTTTGGGCAACTTCTGCTATTGTCTGATCTTTAGCATTGGTTCTGAGCATGCGTGTTTGTACTTTGGACTTTAGTCCGATGGACTCGTATACAAACGATCAGATTAGCCGACGTAGGACATTTGTTGACGGAAAGTTTGTCTGTTTTCACAGCGAACATCGATGAAAAAGCGTAAATATTTGTCCGATGGAGCGTACACACGGTTGGATTGTCCGATCAAACAGGCCCGTCGGACATTTGTTGTCAAAAAGTCTGATTGTGTGTTTGGGCCTTAAGCCATTTTTTATCAACAAGGAATTGAAATACTTAGGCCTCATACACACGGCCGTTTTCCTCGATAGAATCCATCAAGAAACTTGGTGGGAGAGCTTTTTTGCCGAGGAAAACAGTTGTGTGTACATTTTTCATCGAGGAAACTGTCAAGGAACTCGACGAGGAAAAAAGAGAACAAGTTCTCTTTTTCCTCGACGGGAATCTCGATTTCCTCGTCGTGTTCCTCGTCGGGCTGGTTTTCGACGAGGAACACGTTGGTGTAAATGCTTAGAAACCCGCACATGCTCAGAATAAAGTATGAAACGGGAGCGCACCTTCGGTAAAAGTAGCATTTGTAATGGAGATAGCACATTTGTCACGCTGTAACAGACTGAAAAGTGCAAATCGTCTCTTACCAAACTTTTACTTAACACGCAGTAACATGAGATTAGCAAAAGCAGCCCCAAGAGTTGTGCCAGTGGAATCGAACTTCCCCTGCCATTGTATGTGTTGTACGTCACCGCGTTTGAGAACGAGGAGATTTGGTCTTGACCGTGTGTACGCAAAGAAAGCTTGTCGAGTTTCTCGACAAGCCTAACAAGGAACTCGTCGAGGAAAACGATGTGTCTTTTCCGACGAGTTCCTCGGTCGTGTGTACGAGGCCTGAAAGGGGTTGTAAAGGTAAAAAAATAAATTACCTAAATAGCTTCCTTTACCTTAGTGCACTCCTCCTTCACTAACCTCATCCTTCCATTTTGCTTTTAAATGTCCTTATTTCTTCTGAGAATCCTCACTTCCCGTTCTTCTGTCTGTAACTACACACCGTAATGCGAAGGCTTTCTCCCTGGTGTGGAGAAAGCATCTTGAGGGGGGAGGGGGCGAGCAGGAGTGTCAGGACGCCCACTAACACACAGCTCCTTTCTCTATCTGCAAAATAGAGAGTGTCCTGACTTGCCTGCTCGCCCCCTCAAGAGGCTTTCTCCACACCAGGGAGAAAGCATCGCATTACGGTGTGTAGTTACAGACAGAAGAACAGTAAGTGAGGATTTCTCAGAAGAAATAAGGACATTTAAAAGCAAAATGGAAGGATGAGGTAAGTGAAGGAGGACTGCACTAAGGTAAAGGAAGCTATTTAGGGATTTTTTTTTTTATCTTTACAACCCCTTTAAACCAGGTCTCAAGTTCTGTGTCCCCCTGTTGAGGGTGCACATCCCACCTTAGACCTCTAGGAACCATATGTTCTTTGGTATAACAAAAAAGATTTTTTGTGAACAAATACCAATGGTCAATAGCACCTCACCCCGATAAGGAATGAAAAGTAAAAAAGGACAATAAAGGGTACCATATGGACCCAGGGGCTATTGAAGTGGTGCAGAATAGAGATTTCAGACAATCAAGATTTTATAAAAATAGAAAAAACAATTTATTACACAGAATTATATGACATAAATATGATAGATAGAAATAAATCTTGATTAAATACATGATGTGGAATCAAGACGAGGCATTGTTTTGGTCAGCTCTACATGTTTCACTCTTTTGAGTTTCCTCAGGAGCTTTTAGACAGACAATGCTGGATATCAGAGAGAAAATCAACAAAAAATATATAATTAAATAACTGTAAAGAAATGTTTACACTTCAAATGTATACTGATGAATATACAAATTATAATTAATAATATAAAGGGGAAGAATACTAAAGATTACATCAATTTTAGCAGAATATGCTTGTTCATGGGTCTCAATCATAAATAAATAAACAAGGGCACCGAGATAATATAAATATTTTTTCAAATAACTTACCAAAAGGTAAAAATTATATATCAAGAGATAACAGCATGAAAGAACAGCAGATCACGCAGGAGTAGCTAATGCTTCAAAAGGCAGAACCCGAAGACACCTCGAGAAAACCACAGCAGAATATTAAGCCATTATTATGGAATAAATATCTGAAAGATAAAGGATACATATGTACACACATATGTCCAAAAATCTTTCCAAATTAATACAAAAATGATGTAAAATCAAAAAGTATATATATAGAAAAAGATAATAAAAAGTACCTGTCTGTTTAAGACTGAGGAGCTTATATTAATAGAACCAATCCATATGTTCCACAATTAGTGAATCAAATCACTGTGTAGAAAAAGGTATATATATATATATTATATGTATGATAATAAAAAGGAATGATTGTGTGCCAAAAGAGCACACATAAATAATCCTTAATAGCCAAAAAATCTGAACACAAGTCAAAAAACGAACTGCGAGTAAATACCTGGTTTGAAAAAGTCCAAGGGAAAGGATGCGTAGCCACCTGGATAACTGTGAGGGATACAACCGTTCCTCACACAGCGTGTGTCTGGTCTGACAGCTAGAACGCCAAGACACGGCACTGGGCTTTAAATTCGCCACCGCGTCGGTGATTGACCAATCACCACGCCGCGATGCGGACACGTGACCGGGACGTCAGCATAAACATCTTCCAGCTGACGCTCAGCTGTTCCTCATATGGCAAATCAGGAGGCGGCACAAAACAAGGCCTGATGATAAAGCCTCAATGGGCGGCTCCCACACGATCGGCGCCATTTTGGAAGCTGGAAAGTTTCCAGTACTAAGATCACTGAAAAGCAATTGGAGTGAAAGGCGCAAGTGATGGAAAGACAAGGGCGCTAGAAAAATAGTTAAACTGGAGTGCATATGCTAACATAGTAGGTCAAAAGAAACGGACCTGCAGGGAAAATAAAAAAGGGGACTGGTTAACCCTATTAACCCTTGCAGGTCCCTACGTGTCCGTATGGTTCTCATAGAGGGATCCGGGCCCGGAAGCAAGATCAAAGCACCCCTGGAGGTCACTGTCCTTAAGCAAAGAATTTTGCCAAACAATGCTGAAACAAATAAAATAAATTTAATAGTATATACTATAATTATAAATTTGTATGTTTGTTAGAGAAATAGTATATAAAATAAAGCGCCCTGTAATGATGAGATCCATAAGCAGGCAGATCCTCCATACATATATATAGAAAATTGGTAAATATCCATACATGATTGCACAAAAGGTTCCTGTATATAAATGTAATGATTCTAAGATCAAGGAATCCTCATGAAGGTTTCTAAAGTAAGAAATACAGAATTAGTAATAGAAAATTTAGTGGGGATACAGAATAGATAAATAACCATTGAAAAAATTAAAAAACAATTGAAAATACCCAAATAGATGAAATAAAAATAAATTATAAAAAAGGTTTGAAGCTCAAAGCTTCATTGAGCCCCGGGAAGGTTAAAGCGGACAAGGAGTATATCCATTTGGTCTCTTTCTGAAGCAGTATCTTGTCGTAGTTACCCCCTCTCTCACCAGGGGTAATGTATTCCAGAGCAGAAAATTTCATCTTATGACTATTGAATTGGTGATGGATACCTGAGTGGCGGCTTATGGGAGTTTCCATTTTTTTCTTTGAAATAAGGGAGATGTGGTCCCTTATTCTATGAAAAAATGGACGTTTAGTTTTTCCCACGTAGAAGGCCCCACATTCACATTGCATCAAGTATACTATACCGATGGACTGGCATGTCACAGAAAAAGTGGGTTTTAGTATCAGTCCGTTTGGAAGTTTCACGGTGGTGGAAGCGTGAATGTAGCAACAAAACGGACATTTGTGACACGGTCTGGATCCCCTTGGTCCACATAAACGTGTATTCCCGACGGAATAATGGCTGCGGACCAGACGGTCCCGCAACGATCTAGATTTCTTAAAAGTGATCTGTGGGTGATCCTGTATATGTTTAGACACAGCTTCATCACTGAGTAACAGACACCAGTATTTTTGAAGGATAGAACGCACCTTCTGGTGGTGGCCAGAAAAGCGCGTAATTACCCGTATGCAAGGGTCAGTTTTAGGTATTTTAGGATCATGGAGCAAGGAGCTTCGTTTGTTCTCTTTAGCTCTTAAATAGGCATTTTTTAGGCCCTTTTTGCTGTAACCTCTTTCTTGGAATCTGGTTTGTAATAACTTTGCCTCGTGTTCAAAGCTAGAGTCTGTACTACAGTTGCGACGTAGTCGCAAATATTGTCCATACGGGATATTGGAAATGAGGGATCTCGGATGTGAACTAGATGCATGCAGGAGTGAGTTACCTGCCGATGGTTTGCGAAATAGGGTTGTCTCAATCATTCCTGCATCGTCAATTGAAATTTGAATGTCTAGAAAAGTTATCGACTTTATCTTTCAGATATTTATTCCATAATAATGGCTTAATATTCTGCTGTGGTTTTCTCGAGGTGTCTTCGGGTTCTGCCTTTTGAAGCATTAGCTACTCCTGCGTGATCTGCTGTTCTTTCATGCTGTTATCTCTTGATATATAATTTTTACCTTTTGGTAAGTTATTTGAAAATGTATTTCTATTATCTTGGTGCCCTTGTTTATTTATTTATGATTGAGACCCGTGAACATGCATATTCTGCTAAAATTGGTGTAATCTTTATTATTCTTCCCCTTTATATTATTAATTATAATTTGTATATTCATCAGTATACATTTGATGTGTAAAAATTTCTTTACAGTTATTTAATTATATGTTTTTTGTTGATTTTCTCTCTGATATCCAGCATTGTCTGTCTAAAAGCTCCTGAGGAAACTCAAAAGAGTGAAACATGTAGAGCTGACCAAAACAATGCCTCGTCTTGATTCCACATCATGTATTTAATCAAGATTTATTTCTATCTATCATATTTATGTCATATAATTCTGTGTAATAAATTGTTTTTTCTATTTTTATAAAATCTTGATTGTCTGAAATCTCTATTCTGCACCACTTCAATAGCCCCTGGGTCCATATGGTACCCTTTATTGTCCTTTTTTACTTTTCATGTTCTTTGGTATATTATTCTAGAAACGCTATATCCCATTCTAAATACAACTCTGATGTCATTCGATTTTTTAAACAGAGGAATAAACCCATATTTCTGTGTCAATACCTGTAACAACAAAAACACCATCTGTGTAGAAGGTGCGGGTGGTCCTGTATTCAAATACATCCATCCCTCAACTAGGGGAAAGATGGATTTGAACACTATACAATAGCAGGAAAAATTATGCAATAGACCAACACAAAGTGGCACGTAATTGTGAAGTAGAAGGAAAATGATAAATGGTTTTCAACAAATATGTGAAAAGTATGGAGTGCATTTGTATTCAGCCCCCCTGAGTCAATACTTTGTAGAACCCCCTTTCACTACAATTACAGCTGTAAGTCTTTTTGGGGATGTCTCTACCAGCTTTGCACATCTAAAGAGCGAAATGTTTCCCAAGTCTTCTTTGTAAAATAACTCAAGCTCTGTCAGATTGGATGGAGAGCGTCTGTAAACAATTTTCAAGTCTTTCCACAGATTCTCAATTGGATTTAGGTCTGGAATTTGACTTGGCCATTCTAACACATGAATATGCTTTGATCTAAACTATTCCATTGTAGCTCTAGCTGTATGTTTAGGGTCGTTGTCCTGCTGGAAGGTCTCGGCCCCAGTCGCAAGTCTTTTGCAGGTTTTCTTCTAAGAATTCCCTCCATTTGGCTCCATCCATCTTCCCATCAACTCTGACAAGTTTCCCTGCTGAAGAAAAGCATCCCTACAACATGATGCTGCCACCACCATGTTTCACGGTGGGGATGGTGTGTTCAGAGTGATGTGCAGTATTAGTTTTCCGCCACACATAGCATTTTTCTTTTAGGCCAAAAAGTTCAGTTTTGGTCTCATCTGCCTGGACACCTTCTTCCATGTGTTTTCTGTGTCCCCCACATGGCTTCCCGCAAACTGCAAACGGGCCAGATTTGTGGAGTGCACGACTAATAGCTGTCCTGTGGACAGATTCTCCCACCTGAGCTGTGCATCTCTGCAGCTCCTCCAGAGTAACCATGGGCCTCTTGGCTGCTTCTCTGATTAATGCCCTCCTTGCCCGGCCTGTCAGTTTAGGTGGACGGCCATGTCTTGGTAGGTTTGCAGTTGTGCCATACTCTTTCCATTTTGACATGATGGATTGAACAGTGCTCCGTGAGATATTCAAAGTTTGGCATATTTTTTTATAACCTAACAATGATTTAAACTTCTCCACAACATTATCCCCGACCTGTGTGGTGTTTTCCTTGGCCTTCATGATGCCGTTTGTTCACTAAAGTTCTCTAACAAACCTCTGAGGGCTTCACGAAACAGCAGTATTTGTACTGAGATTCAATTACACACAGGTGTACTCTATTTACTAATTAGGTGACTTCTGAAGGCATTTGGTTCCATCCGATTTTAGTTAGGGGTATCAGAGTAAAGGGGGCTAAATACAAATGAACGGCACACTTTTTTTAGATATTTATTTGTAAAAAAATCGGAAAACCATTTATCATTTTCCTTCCACAATTATAAGCCAATTTGTGTTGGTCTATCAGAGAAAATCCCAATAAAATAAAAATACATATGCTTTTGGTTGTAACATGACAAAATATGGAAAATATCAAGGGGTATGAATACTTTTCAAGGCACTGTATGCATGTATATATATATATATATATATATATATATATATATATATATATATATATATATAAAAATTTACAGTTGTGCTCTTAAGTTTACATACCCTGGCAGAATTTATTATTTATTGGCCATTTTTCAGAGGATATGAATGATAACACAAAAACATTTCTTTCACTCATGGTTAGTGTTTGGCTGAAGCCATTTATTATCAATCAACTGTGTTTACTCTTTTTAAATCATAATGACAACAGCCACTGGCCAAATGATCCTGATCAAAAGTTTACATACCCTTGCCTGATAACATGCACACAAGTTGACACAAAGGGGTTTGAATGGCTATTAAAGGTAACTATCCTCAACTATGATCTGTTTGCTTGTAATTAGTGTGTGTGTATAAAAGGTCAATGAGTTTCTGGACTGTGTTTTTCAGAGTACTATTGTCCTGTACTAAGCAGTGGTGGCTGGTGCTCAAAAGTTTTGGGGAGGCGCAAACAAACTGTGCCATCAAACCCAGCCACTGTGCCCAACAAACGCAGCCACTGTATCCATAAATTGCTGCCACTGTGCCATTAAACGCAGCTACTGCTGACACTGTGCCCATCAATTTCTGACACTGTGCCCATCAATTGCCGCTACTGTGTCCATCAATTGCTGCCAGTGTGCCCATCAATTGTCGCTACTCTGCCCATCAATTGCTGCCAGTGTGCTCACCAATTGGCGCTACTGTGCCCATCAATTGCTGCCAGTGTGCCCATCAATTGCTGCCAGTGTGCCCATCAACTGCTGCTACTGTGCCCATCAACTGCCACTTCTGTGCCCATCAACTGCTACCAGTGTGCCCATCAACTGCCACCAGTGTGCCCATCTACTGCCGCTATTGTGCCCATCAACTGCCACCAATGTGCCCATCAACTGCCGCCAGTGTGCCCATCAACTGTCGCTACTGTGCCCATCAAATGCTGCCACTGTGGATCCCCCGCCCACCTGAGACTTACCTTGTCTCGGTGGGACAGCGGGTCACAGCGATGTCCTCCATGCTTCTCGATGGCTTCTCAATGTCTTCTCCCGTCCTCTCTTCCCGTCCTCTGCTATGATTGAAAGCCTGAGAGGCAGCGTCCAATCACAGAGCCTGTCGTTTCAGCCAATCGGGTGATAGGTAACAGACCCGAGGACCTGATTGGCTGAGAAGCGGTTCAGTGTTAGGAAAGCGAATTCTTCACTTTTCTAACACAACGCTGAGTGAACAGCGAACGCTCAGCATGGCGCCCGCTGTTCACCTTTTTGGACCTCTATTAGAGCCTATGGTTCTAATCAGGTGCTTCCAAAAAACAACCCCCGCCGCTGTCATTCAGGTGCCTGGCACCCATAGATGGATTCATGCATTGCATGAATCTATCTATGGTGAGAGAGAGGTGGCAGGAGTAAGGGGGCGGCGCCCTTCATGGACGCACCGCCACTGGTACTAAGGCAAAAAGATTTTTGTGTAGTTGTGATGTTTTTGTGGAGTAATTGCCTACTAGAAACAGGAGACTTTCATGTTTTTAAACTGACTTCCCCTGCAGTGTGCATAAAGCACTAAGGATCCATGGGCGTCCGCTGAAATTTTGGCAGCGGCGATACACAGTTGCATTTTACCCTTTCTTCGACTGCTAGCGGGGGTTAAAAGCGCCCCCCCCCACACGTTAATATGGAAAAACACCCCACTGTGCCCCCTGCATCTTTCAATATCTCTTTGTCACTACTGTGTACCCCCTCTCCACAACTGCACCTCTGGACCCCTTTACATTACACATCACCTCACAGCTCTGGACCCCTTTACATTACACAGCACCCCACAGCTCTGGACCCCTTTACATTACACAGCACCCTGCATCACTGGCCCCCTTTACATTACACAGCACCCTGCATCACTGGACCCCTTTACATTACACAGCACCCTGCATCACTGGACCCCTTTACATTACACAGCAACCTGCATCACTGGACCCCTTTACATTACACAGCACCCTGCATCACTGGACCCCTTTACATTACACAGCACCCTGCATCACTGGACCCTTTTACATTACACAGCATCCTGCATCACTGGCCCCCTTTACATTACACAGCACCCTGCATCACTGGATCCCTTTACATTACACAGCACCCTGCACCACTGGACCCCTTTACATTACACAGCACCCTGCATCACTGGACCCCTTCACATTATACAGCACCCCTTTCCCTAGACTGAAATACTACACTATATTGACAGTATATTTATTTCAGGTCTAAAAGAGGAATCTTTTGGAATGAGGGACAAATGGATTTGATCCCAGAAGAGGGACAGGCACTCTAAATAAGGGACAACTAGAGGGGAGGGAAGCGCTGCAGTCACCGCTTAAATCGGCCCCAGGGCCTGGCTCTCCCTGGCGATTCCAGGGGGGGCAAATGACCCCCCTTGCCCTATGGAGCGGACGCCCATGTAAGGATCTGTTACATGTACTCTTGTTAGCTTAGTCTGGTATGGATTTCTAAACAGGCAAAGTTTATTACTGAGATTTGATTTCTCTGTAACTCCTCCAATATTTCCTTATAGTTACATAAAGAATGTGTACAAAATCATCATCCATGCTGAGCAAGATAGAACTCTGAGCTTTTCATCCCTCACTATCCTTTCATCTGTAGGTGGGATTGCTCTGGCCTCCTGTACACACTTCCATGTGTTCATTCTCATTAGCAGCATCTTCTTTTCAACTTCCAAGGCTGGCTGCTAGTCAGTAGCCATCATGTTTTCTATCAGATCTTATTAATATTTTTCTGTAATACTGAGTTGTATCAGCAGCAGTATCTAGTTCTTTGGCCATGGGTGGGCTGTTGGAGACTGATGTAGACAAAGCTCTGATCATTCAGGGAGATGCTGGAAAATGGCTAATGAACCTTCCCATAATTAAACACAAAACAATGGGGGTTATTTACTAAAGGCAAATGCAGTTTGCACTACAAGTGCAAGCTACAAGTGCAAAGTGCACTTGGAAATGCAGTTGCTGTAGATCCGAGGGGGACATGCAAGGAAAATAAAAACAGCATTTTAGCTTGCACATGATTGTATAATAAAATCAGCAGAGCTTCCCATGATTTCAGATCTACCCCTTTGAGTGCAAAGTGGATTTGCCTTTTTGTAAATAACCCCCACTGTGAGAAAAAAACCATCAGATTAAAGCTGAGCTCCAGGCAGCTGATGACAAATGGCACAAATCAATATAGCTGCATATTTGTTAAACAGGAACTTCACCCTCCTGATAGTTTTTTTTTGTTTCCCTTGCCTGGTGTTCTGGGGCAGCCTCAATTCACATATTCACACACCTGGAGAATCCAGAAATGATCTGCTGTGATCCACTGCTTGGCTGCTTCACGCCCGGTCCTGCATCATCTGGAGCTGGCTACTTTTTCCTGGTCTAGGCAGCTGGCCCCCTGATGATGCGAGCCAGTTCTGCGGCTGTTTACATCATCTTTTAAAGATGTGCATGTCTCAGCGGAACCCTCATGTGCAGTCGCTAGGGGGTGGCTAATGGGGCTATAGCTCCGAATCTGGGGCCCATAGCCCAGAGTCTCTTACCGGGTGCAGCGGTGCTCTCTGGATTGTTTTTTTTACAAGAGCAGCGTCCGGCGCCGCCCACTCCATTAGAACAAGTGGAGTGATATGCTTTGAAGTGCAGCGCTCGCACTCTGGTGTAAGGGTTATCCAAGCGGACCAAGCCAGTCATGCATTTTTTGCTTGCACACACCTGACTGGTGAGCTATTTTCCATTGTATGCTGCATTGATGTGCCAGAAAAACTGAAAACTGTATACTCACCTTCCGTAATTTTATTTTCCAGGTGCATTTTCATAGCAGCATACAGATTCCCACACTTGAGGTGACAGTTACAGAGAATGCTGGGCTGGGGTCTAGCTAAAAACTTATAGTTAACCAGTCCTATCAAGTTGTGGTGTGGGAGCCACAACCCAGTGTATGCTGCCATGAAAATGCACCTGGAAATGAAAATTACAGAAAGATAAGTATACAATGTTCTGTTATCTTGTCTGCCAGCAATCTTCTTTTTTTTTTTTTTTACTTTCAATTTTTTTTAGAAAAAAAAAAAAAAATATATATATATATATATATATATATATATATATAATTTATACAAAAAGCCTAAGTCATACATAAGTGAACAATAGTATATATGCAGAGTAGGGCTGTGCAAATTAACTTTTAATTAATCTATTAATCTTTAATTTTTTTAATCGATCAAAATCTTTTTGATCGATTAAAATTCTTTTGATTGGTACTCACCTCTCCGCCGGTTTTTGGGCCTTCAGGTAGTTCCGTCGGAGATCCAGTAACGTCACGGACACCAGCGGGGCTTGCCGTGTCCATCTGAAGGGCTCCTTTGCTGTGCCTTCATATCTGCATGCCGGTGGGACCTTACTATCTGCCACACGCAAGGGCTGTTACACTTCCCTCTATCAACCTGGGATTCTACAACCATCCACTGGGAGTTGTGATAGTTCCCTTCATGGGACATCTACATGCCGACGGACTGATGTTAACCTCTCCTCATCTGGATTTAGCAGTGGCATCGTTGTACACATTTTTATACCAGTTTCATACTTAGCTACATGTTTTTAAGACTGCTTTTGGTACCGTTTGGTATTACTCGCACCATTTTTACAGTTTATGTAGCTACATCGATTTTATCTCCAGTGAAATATTTATTTGGTTACCTACTTGAAGACTATAAAAGTTTTAATGCTTTTCCCATCGAGCGCTGCCTTTGTGTGTTTTTTGTATCCTGCTATCCATTTTTCCAGTGGTTGGTAGCTGCACTGGGAATCAGCCTGCAAGGAGATCAGCTAAAAGTAGTTGGATCTGTATGTGCGTTATAATTAATCGAAATTAGTCGATTAATCGATTAAAAAAAAAAACGATTAATCGAACAGAAAATTTTTGAACAGTAACAGCCCTAATGCAGAGGAATGCAAACTTTTTATAGCTTCAACAGGTAGAATCAGGAACGAAAGCCTCTGAGCCATTCCAGACCATTTGAGAAAACCAACTGACGGTATGTATTGAAAAGAACTAAATCATACTGGAGGCAGGTTCCTCACCCTTCAGGACCCCAATGGGATCTAACTGTGCTGGATAGGGGCTCCCAGACCCTCCCATTATTCCAGACCCCCTTGTCCGGGAAGGGGTATATACCTGATCTTGAACTTCAGAACAGAATAAAATTAAGGAATGCTTAGATACTACCTGTTATCTTAATCATTAAACCTCTAAGGCCCCGTACACACGGTCGGACAAAACCGATGAGAATGGACCGAGGTTCAGTTTCATCGGTCCAAACCGACCGCGTGTACGCGGCCTGAGAGTGAGCAGAAAGGAAGAAGAGAGAAGAGCGTTGAGTGTGTACTATACTGGCGTAGTAGAAGCCCCCACCAGCAATTTTTTTTTATTTGAAAGCTATAGTATAGTAGTTTCTTTGCTGAATTCAGATAAGTATGGGATTGTGTCTAGTTAGTTGCTATGGGCCATTGTATTTAAGAATGAGCACTTAAGAATTAGGAACTCTTTATTGAATAAGGTCATGTAAGTCAATTATGTTTTGGATTTAAATAATGTGCATAAAAATAAAAAAAAACACAAAATAAACTCCTGGTAAAACTACATTCCCCTCCAGAACTTAGCCCAGTAATAGACTATTTTGAACACCAGGGGTCAGTGTAGTCATTTAAAAAATTACAGCGTAAAAAGAACTAACAAAAATATAGGAAAAATTTATTTTTACTCTTTACAGTATCACCATTCTAAAGAAGACACATAATAAAGAAAGTTCAGCGAGAGGCAGCAAAAAGGCATTGTATGCCTATCTTTACAGCTCCCTGATAGCTATACAGTCATAAAAAATAAATAAAATATTCAGGTTCGTATTCTGTAAATACTTGAAAAAACAAGAAAAATTTACCTTTCCAATTCCCTGGTAACTCTGTTACATCCAGTAAGCTTTACAATCTCTTCTTAACAATATAATTATCCAGCTACATTCTGCTCCTTTTGTTAAGTAAAATAGTAGACAAAAATACCACTTAAAGGCTAGAGAATAAAATGGAGGTCGTTGCAATTCTTTGCCAAACCGTATTTGTGCAGCGGTCTGATAAATGCAATTTTTTTTATTTAAAAATAAGAAAACAGTAAAGTTAGCCCAATTGTTAGCCCAAAAGATAATGTTACGCAGAGTAAATTGATACTCAACATGTCATGCTTCAAAATTGCACCTGCTCGTGGAATGGCGACAAATTTGGACACTTAAAAATCTCCATAGGTGATGTTTAAAAATGTATTCACAAGAGAGAACTATACCGCGCTAAAGGTAAAATTGAGTGAAAAGTATTAGTGAAAACAAAGCTGCGACACCTAAAAACATGCGATACTATATGTAAAAAAGAAAAAAGAGGTCGCTCTAAAATTAAAAAATCTTGTGAGACAAACTGATGATTATATATCAGACAGGAGGCTCATATCTTATGCATTATCTTTCCTTTATTAATGCTCACAGCAGAATGTATTTCTAAAACCTTCAGTGTAAAAAACTTTAAACAACTACCACCCCCAGCAGTCCATATAGTCACTAACCACGCCCCAACGGGGACCTCCATAAAAGGGGACTGCTTGTGGTGGTTCCTCCTCTTTCTTTCTGCTATCTATTCGCCTCCCGACTCAACCGCCAATTGCCTCGCTTCTTCAGCTGGAGGCCGGACCCGGAGGCTTATGCAGTGGACGCTCTCTGCCAACCCTGGCCGGAGGGAACACACTACGCTTTTCCCCCTTTCCAGATAATCTCCAGACTTCTCCTAAGGATAACCAACCTGGGAGCAACTGTGGTGCTGATTACGCCATGGTGGCCGACCCAACCATGGTTCCCACTGTTACTAGCAATGTCTGTGGATCCTCCCAGATTACTCCCACAATTCCCTCACCTTCTCACCAGTCCGAGCGGGGATCCTCATCCCCTGGTTCAGGAGGGCAACCTTCCACTCCTCGCGTGGTTAGTCTCGGGATCCCAACCCCTAATAGAGTACTTTCAGAGTCAGCTCAGAATCTCCTCGCCCTGGCCTGGGCCCCCGGGACTAGATCGGCATATCGATCAGCCTGGAGACGATGGGTTCGTTGGTGTGATCAACGACAGGTTGATCCCGTTCAAGCCCCTATATCACTAGTGGTCAACTATCTGGCGGACTCGTTTGAATCCGGTAGTTCGTACAGCTCTATTAACATCTACCGATCAGCTATTTCAGCCTATCACTGCCCTGTAGATTCTTTGCCAATTGGCAGACACCCACTAGTGTGTCGTCTTTTAAGAGGTGCAAAATTTCAGCGTCCCCCTAGGCCTAGATACCAAGCGACCTGGGATGTTTCCAAGGTGCTTGATATGTTCGCCAATTGGGGGGACAACACAGATCTCTCTCTTAAACTCTTATCCATAAAACTGACGGTCCTACTTTGTCTGATTTCCGTCAAGAGAGTGTCCGACGTTAGAGCCCTGGACATTTCCAGGCGACAATTCTCGCCACAGGGAGTTGAATTTTCCATTGTACGCAGGACAAAAACCGGCATCACCTAGGTTTTTTACCCCTCCTTTCCGGATCATCCGCTTCTCTGTGTCGTTCGTTGTCTACAGACATACGAATCCCAGACCTCTGCTCTGCGTTCCGCAGGCTCTTCCCAGCTCCTTCTGTCCTATGTTAAACCCCATCTTCCCGTCTCGTCCGCCTCTCTGGTGCGATGGGTTAGAACCGCCATGGACATGGCGGGGATCGACGTCACCCTTTTCGGGGCCCACTCCACCAGGGGTGCCATGGCCACCAAGGTGCTCGTCTCAGGAGGCTCTCTCTTCGATTTATTGAGAGCAGCGGACTGGTCTTCGGAGACCACGTTCCGCCAATTCTATTTCAGACCTCGGGACCACATCTCTAGGTCAATCCTCTCTTAAAGTTACCATATACTGTGTTGTTTTATGCTTGTTACAATAGCTTTGAACTTGCATAAGATATGAGCCTCCTGTCTGATATATAATTTGAGATTTTCCTAGCTTGTGACGGAAAATATTGATTATATGAAGACAGGAGGCGAGTATCTTCCCTGCCTACCCTCCCTGTTACGATTGTTTTTCTTCTTCACAGGTTACTGAACGCCAAACTGCGTCTTTCAGACGGATTATCCAGTTTAAAGGATGATGGAATCCCGTCCGATTGCTGAGGCACAGCCATTTGAGACCCCCGTTGGGATCGATCGTTCCTGGGCCCCTGTTGGGTCACGGTTGAGAGTTGGCTTCCCTTCCTAGAAGCTGCTGGACGTCGGCCGGCCGGTCTAGACTCCAAGACTACACTTCTATACTCCGTTTGGTGCCGTTTCTACTTCAAGTAAGCGTCGCATCAAGAAAGAGGAGGAACCACCACAAGCAGTCCCCTTTTATGGAGGTCCCCGTTGGGGCGTGGTTAGTGACTATATGGACTGCTGGGGGTGGTAGTTGTTTAAAGTTTTTTACACTGAAGGTTTTAGAAATACATTCTGCTGTGAGCATTAATAAAGGAAAGATGATGCATAAGATACTCGCCTCCTGTCTTCATATAATCAATATTTTCCGTCACAAGCTAGGAAAATCTCAAATTAAACATACATGATCAATTAAATGTGTTAGGTACTAAATAATATAAAGAAGTGAATATTTATTGAGTGTAAATATTAAGTAAAATGGAAAGTCCCAATAATGAGGATAAAAGTCCACGAAATGGTGAATATAAAGCAATCGGACGTAGAAATAACATTGAAGTACACTTGGAAAGTGCACTTGGAGGTACAGTCGCTGTAAATCTGAGGGGTAGATCTGAAATGAGGGGAAGCTCTGATGATTTTATTATCCAATCATGTGCAATCTAAAATGCTGTTTTTTTTTTTCTTTGTCTGAATTTCTCACTTCCTGTTCCTACTCAGTAAGCTGTTCTGGCTGACTAACCCCCTGCCAGATGATGGGGGCAAGCTTACTGAGGAGAAGCAGGAAGTGAGAAATTCAGACAAAGAAAAAAAAGCATTTAGAAGGGAAATTGAAGGAAAAGGTAAGTGAACCAATAATGCACGAGCTTAAAGAAACCTATTTAGAAAATAAAAAAATGTACCTTTACAAACCCTTTAATTTCTTCATGATGTATATTATAAATTGACCCCCACCATCAGGGCCGGCCTTTGCGGTGTGCGGGTTGTGCGGTCGCTCAGGGCGCCATAAGCAACAGGGCGCCGTGCGACCGTCACAGTTTGCAGAATGTGAGTCGCAAACTCGCAGTCAGTTTAACATGATGAATGATCATCATCATTCATCACAGGCAGGGGCGGCCGGGTCACTGCTTAGCAGCACCCCGGCGCTGCAGACGGGGGGCGCCGTCCCGCCGAAGTGTCAGACACTGTTCCCCTCCCTCCCTCCTCCTCGTTGGTTCTATAGTATCCTGCCGACTTCGCAGGCAATGGTAAGGAGACTCGAAACCCTGGAAAACAAAGGAGGAGACCGCTATGGAAGAAAGAGTCTGGCCAGCAGTGCTCTGTCAGTGTTCGGGTGTCAGTGGAGAATTGGAGAAGCGCGCTGGATCGGGGATGGGAGCTCCATGATCGGCCGATCAGCATGTCATTTATCACACAGACAGCTGACTAGGAACAGACCGTGCAGGAGACCAGCTGCAGAATCAGCTACATCTACCATACTTGGCTGGGTAAGAAAAACACTGACCTGAGGAGGGAGGGAGGGGGGAGAGCTAGAGGGGGGGAATTCCTAGGATTCTTTGCTATCACCTCTGTGTTGTATGTGATGATCGGGAGTCAGGGCCGGTGCCAGCAAAATACAGTGTCCTGCAAAGAGTAGTGTGTCCACTACACAGATCCTCCTGTCATCCTGCCCTTTACTGTCACTCCGCCTGCCCCCCCCTCTTGTCACACTGCCTGACCCCCTCCTGTCACACTGCCTGACCCCCTCCTGTCACACTGCCTGACCCCCTCCTGTCACACTGCCTGACCCCCTCCTGTCACACTGCCTGACCCCCTCCTGTCACACAGCCTGCCCCCCTCTTGTCACACTGCCTGATCCCCTCCTGTCACACTGCCTGACCCCCTCCTGTCACACTGCCTGCCCCCCTCTTGTCACACTGCCTGCCCCCCCTCTTGTCACACTGCCTGATCCCCTCCTGTCACACTGCCTGACCCCCTCCTGTCACACTGCCTGATCCCCTCCTGTCACACTGCCTGACCCCCTCCTGTCACACTGCCTGACCCCCTCCTGTCACACTGCCTGACCCCCTCCTGTCACACTGCCTGACCCCCTCCTGTCACACTGCCTGCCCCCCTCTTGTCACACTGCCTGACCCCCTCCTGTCACACTGCCTGACCCCCTCCTGTCACACTGCCTGACCCCCTCCTGTCACACTGCCTGACCCCCTCCTGTCACACTGCCTGCCCCCCTCTTGTCACACTGCCTGATCCCCTCCTGTCACACTGCCTGACCCCCTCCTGTCACACTGCCTGCCCCCCCTCTTGTCACACTGCCTGATCCCCTCCTGTCACACTGCCTGACCCCCTCCTGTCACACTGCCTGATCCCCTCCTGTCACACTGCCTGACCCCCTCCTGTCACACTGCCTGACCCCCTCCTGTCACACTGCCTGACCCCCTCCTGTCACACTGCCTGACCCCCTCCTGTCACACTGCCTGCCCCCCTCTTGTCACACTGCCTGATCCCCTCCTGTCACACTGCCTGACCCCCTCCTGTCACACTGCCTGACCCCCTCCTGTCACACTGCCTGACCCCCTCCTGTCACACTGCCTGCCCCCCCTCTTGTCACACTGCCTGCCCCCCCTCTTGTCACACTGCCTGATCCCCTCCTGTCACACTGCCTGATCCCCTCCTGTCACACTGCCTGACCCCCCTCTTGTCACACTGCCTGTCCCCCTCCTGTCACACTGCCTGTCCCCCTCCTGTCACACTGCCTGTCCCCCTCCTGTCACACTGCCTGCCCCCCTCCTGTCACACTGCCTGCTCCCCCCTCCTGTCACACTGCCTGCCCCCCCTCCTGTCACACTGCCTGTCCCCCTCCTGTCACACTGCCTGCCCCCCTCCTGTCACACTGCCTGCCCCCCCTCCTGTCACTCTGCCTGCCCCCCCTCTTGTCACACTGCCTGCTCCCCCCTCCTGTCACTCTGCCTGCCACCCTATCATCCTGCCCCCCTTCTGTCACTCTGCCTGCCCCCTTCTGTCACTCTGCCTGCCCCCCTATCATCCTGCCCCCCTTCTGTCACTCTGCCTGCCCCCTTCTGTCACTCTGCCTGCCCCCCTATCATCCTGCCCCCCTTCTGTCACTCTGTCTGCCCCCTTCTGTCACTCTGCCTGCCCCCCCTATCATCCTGCCCCCCTTCTGTCACTCTGCCTGCCCCCTTCTGTCACTCTGCCTGCCCAGGGGTTAAATAGTCTTGTTCCTTCCCCTGGCCCCCAGCTGATTCCACAGAATATACTGGAATGGCTGAACAGCCTTACGGCTCATTTACACATGTAGTGCCCTCTGAAGAGCAATACACATTTGTATTGCTCTTTAGAGGGCATTTGACAGGCGCCTGTTTAAACCCCACAGTATTGCCCTGCAATTTAATGCATTGCACATGTGGCCCTAAACTTGAATGGGCCACATTCGGCAGGCAATACTGCTTGCTGAACCCAACAGTGCAGACATGTTTTGTCGCACTGTGATGCAAAGCATTTTGGCTGTGGCAAGTGTACATCCCCCTCTGCTGCCTTTTCAGCTTGAGGGAAATGGTTGGGTAGCAGTAATAACACAGCTTAACCTCTAATTTTTACTGTCCCCCCAACCACAAGTGTAAATGGAGTTGCAGGGCACTCTGAAAAGTGATCCATAGTGGATCATGTTTTGAAGGTATTTGACAGGTGGTGAAGAAGCGTTATGTTGCCTCCTCACCACCTGTTTTTAACCCTTAAAACCCATGCCACTGTGCTGTAGCCATGTGCATTACACATGGTTGCAGCACAGCCCCATTCAGGTGAATGGGTTGGGTTAAGCAAGCGCAGTGCCGTGCACCACTAAAATGTTCTGGTTTAGCTTAAAGAAAAGGTGGCAACCCTAAGTGTCCCCCTGTGTGTTTCCTATTTGTGTATGTTTAGGTGACCAGGGGGTGAGGGGTGAAGGTGGGGGGGGGCGCCACAGGATTAGCTCGCACAGGGCGCCTGAACACCTAAGGCCGGCCCTGCCCACCATAGTCGCTTGGCTCCTTCCTCCAGATGAAGCCATGTGTGAGGTGGTGAAACTAGTGGAGGTGGAGCCTGGCGGTGGAACCTTGTCGCAATTTGAGTGAGACCTTTCTGATGTATTATCAATGCACTATTGGAGGCACTTTCTGTTTTTTCCATATATTTTTAAACCTACAGGCAGCTAATGTGGATTCAAGTCTGAAGTAGCACAGTGGAAGGAACTCATATCATATATAGATCATTACCTGTTCCTTGAGAGTCCAATAGAGGTTACCAAGGACCAGTGAGGATGTCCTGAAGGGAGATTTGCACAGAGTGCATGGAGTGTTTGACCCCTAGCAGGGTCTGGTAAGGAGGTGAGCGAGCATTGCATGTGGTGGCAGGAGCAATATGGATATGGAGGCTGTTTGAAGCAAAGAAACACTTCACATCTCCCTGCATGTCAGCGGAAGAAATGATCACTTTATTTAAGAATATTGGACATTTGTACGAACACTTATATTGATTGATATGATTTCATTTTTTATTTCTTTGTTTACATACCTATGCAGAGCTGTATAATTTACACTTTATTTACTGTTTTTTGTGGGAGCGCATAAGTGAAAGCAGCAGCAATCTTAGGTTTAAATATTTCTTTGCATAATAGCATGCAACTATCCTACATTCAATGCAGACAGTCACAGTACCCGGCCCATGCATGCAGTTGGAGTGCACAGACCGCACATACAGATGCAGTAAACAGACCTTGCATACAGTTGTAGAGCACAAAATCACAAAGCACAGTTAAGCCTCGTACACATGATCTGACTTTTCCGTGGATATTTGTCCGAAAGGCGTTGTCAGTGAACTTGGTATGCATACACACGGAAGAACATTTTCAGCCAACAAACACGAACGTAGTGACATAATAGACGTACTACGTGGTTTTTCATCGATTTTGCACCACCGTTTGGGCAACTTCTGCTAATGTTGTCTTATGGTTAGCATTGCTTGTGAGCATGCGTGTTTGTACTTTGGATTTTAGTCAGACGGATTTGTGTACATGCGATCGGATAATCTGACGGAACACATTTATTGTCAGACAGTTGGTGAGCATAAAAAGACAACATTTGTTGTTGTTAATTCTGCCAACAATTGTTTGATGGAGCATAAACACGGTCGGATTATCCGACACAACATGTCCATCAGACAATTATTGTTGTAAAATCCGATCAGGTGTACGGGCCTTTACACTATGCATGCAGTCACAGCAGTATTTTGCCAATACTGCGGCAATATTTCCTGAAATGTATGAACCATCAGAAAATTCTTTAACAACGTTGTGACCTGTAGTACACCTTCTCCAAAATGTTGAGGTTGTTAGCGCATTAATCTACAAAGGGTTTGTTAAGACCTGCAGTGGTTATGGTACTGCGGCCTTCTTACCATTCCTCAATCGCTGAGCCTAAGTGATTGTCGCTACCATACAGTAGGTGTTTGTGATATTGTGTTTTTAGCACGACAGCGTCGCGCTGATTCTCGGCGACATGGTGCCGAGATCTCGCCGACATCTCGCACTCACTGGAATAGTGACAGCACATCCCAGCAAGCGCGTCATAGAAGCGACGGGAGATCCGACTTGGATTCCCGCCAATTCTACACGTGTGCAGCGTTTGTTATGAATCCTGAGGGGGAAGTCCCCGCCGGCATGGGTTCCCCCCTCAGGAGCATACCGGGCCCTTAGGTCTGTTATGGGTTGTAAGGAGAGCCCCCCTACGCCGAAAAAAACGGCGTAGGGGGTCCCCCTACAATCCATACCAGACCCGTATCCAAAGCACGCTACCCGGCCAGCCAGGAAGGGAGTGGGGACGAGCGAGCGCCCCCCCCCTCCTGAGCCGTACCAGGCTGCATGCCCTCAACATGGGGGGGTTGGGTGCTCTGGGGCAGGGGGGCGCACTGCGGCCCCCCACCTCAGAGCACCCTGTCCCCATGTTGATGAGGACAGGGCCCCTTCCCGACAACCCTGGCCGTTGGTTGTCGGGGTATGCGGGCGGGAGGCTTATCGGAATCTGGGAGCCCCCTTTAATAAGGGGGCCCCCAGATACCGGCCCCCCACCCTAAGTGAATGAGTATGGGGTACATCGTACCCCTACCCATTCACCTGCAAGAAAAGTGGTAAAAACACAAATAAACCATACAGGGTATTAAAATATTTTATTAGTCTGCTCCGGAGGCCTCCCCTGTCTTCTTTATTAGCTCTTTTACCAGGGGGAGCTTCTTCTTTGACGTCTTCGGGTGGGTGGGGGCCGCCGTCTGGTTCTCTTCCACCGCCGGGGGGGGTCGCTTTTAAAAAAGCCCCCACCCCCCGGCGGGTTTCCTCCGGCGTCTTCGGCGGGGGGGCTTCTTCTTCCGCTATCCCGACGGGTCTTCTCCGCTATCCGGGGGGTCTTCTCAACTCTCCGGGGGTCTCCTTCTATGTTCGCCGCTCTCCGCTGTTGACTCGCCGCACCCCGGTTCTTCGTCTCGCTGTCCGGTGCCTTCTTCCGTGCTGTACGTCTTCTTCTCCTTCCGTGCTGTGAGTTCTTCTTCCGTGCTGTGACGTCATGTTCTTCACTTCTCTTCTTCTCCCGATGTTGACACGCCGGCTCTTCTCGCTGAAATGACTGATGCGCGCCTTGCATCGGACCTATATAGGCCTCACAGTCCCATCATGCTCTGTACCTACCCATGTGATACCTACCCACGTGGGTAGGTATCACATGGGTAGGTACAGAGCATGATGGGACTGTGAGGCCTATATAGGTCCGATGCAAGGCGCGCATCAGTCATTTCAGCGAGAAGAGCCGGCGTGTCAACATCGGGAGAAGAAGAGAAGTGAAGAACATGACGTCACAGCACGGAAGAAGAACTCACAGCACGGAAGGAGAAGAAGACGTACAGCACGGAAGAAGGCACCGGACAGCGAGACGAAGAACCGGGGTGCGCCGAGTCAACAGCGGAGAGCGGCGAACATTGAAGGAGACCCCCGGAGAGTTGAGAAGACCCCCCGGATAGCGGAGAAGACCCGTCGGGATAGCGGAAGAAGAAGCCCCCCCCGCCGAAGACGCCGGAGGAAACCCGCCGGGGGGTGGGGGCTTTTTTAAAAGCGACCCCCCCCGGCGGTGGAAGAGAACCAGACGGCGGCCCCCACCCACCCGAAGACGTCAAAGAAGAAGCTCCCCCTGGTAAAAGAGCTAATAAAGAAGACAGGGGAGGCCTCCGGAGCAGACTAATAAAATATTTTAATACCCTGTGTGGTTTATTTGTGTTTTTACCACTTTTCTTGCAGGTGAATGGGTAGGGGTACGATGTACCCCATACTCATTCACTTAGGGTGGGGGGCCGGTATCTGGGGGCCCCCTTATTAAAGGGGGCTCCCAGATTCCGATAAGCCTCCCGCCCGCATACCCCGACAACCAACGGCCAGGGTTGTCGGGAAGGGGCCCTGTCCTCATCAACATGGGGACAGGGTGCTCTGAGGTGGGGGGGCCGCAGTGCGCCCCCCTGCCCCAGAGCACCCAACCCCCCCCATGTTGAGGGCATGCAGCCTGGTACGGCTCAGGAGGGGGGGGGTGCTCGCTCGTCCCCACTCCCTTCCTGGCTGGCCGGGTAGCGTGCTTTGGATACGGGTCTGGTATGGATTGTAGGGGGACCCCCTACGCCGTTTTTTCGGCGTAGGGGGGCTCTCCTTACAACCCATAACAGACCTAAGGGCCCGGTATGCTCCTGAGGGGGGAACCCATGCCGGATTTTTATTTAAAATCCGGCGGGGACTTCCCCCTCAGGATTCATAACAAACGCCGCACACGTGTAGAATTGGCGGGAATCCAAGTCAGATCTCCCGTCGCTTCTATGACGGCTCTGTCTCCATCGCGGCAAGCCAGCTCGGCGCTGGCTCCCGCGATGGGGCTCGTAGGTGCTCAATCTCGCCGAGAAAGAGAGCGAGATTGACACAAAATCGGGTTCACCTACTGTAGGAGATAGAGGGATAGTGGAGATGAATGCAGTTTCCAGGATGATTCTTCCCAATGGTTAGAATATTCCCCCAAACATGAGCCAAGACTTCATGAAGGGTGTACCAAGCATAGACATCTTTATTGAGAAGGCAGGCTCTTATATACACCAAAAAGAATACTTGCAGTAATCAAATGGACAATGACACACACTCCACCCACAACAGCATACAATGGTTTACTAACGAGCCCCCCTCAATACATATCTTTTGGTCGACAGACATTCTGTCTCCGAGATAATCTACATGAGCTAATTACTAATTATTTACCCAGACAAGGTGACTCTGAGATAAGCTCTTATCACCTGCTATACAATACACATTTATCATCAATAGAAATTCACACAATACAGTGTCAATTAGCATCACACAATGAAAGGTTCTTGAGAGCCAGCCTAAGGTTCATTTACATGACAGTAGCAGACAACATTACCACAGCAAGCTTTTATAGTACACCCGCCCTCTCTCCTGCCTGGGAGATATTGAGATCAGTTAAGGAATAAACCAATTATCTCCAGGCAGAGAGCACACCATTTTCCCAAAAGTTGGAACACCCCTTTCCACACAAGGTATCCCTACAATTACATATCCCCTGATAGCCCCGATCTGGGGGACCAACATATCCATATTTCACCCAGATCGGTCCAGGAGTTCTTAAAAACAAACCGAACCTATGAGAAAATACAGAATAAAGTCTATTTTCTTCACAGGGTTAAAGTGGACATTTCTGGTCCAGATCTAAAAAGCTCTATAAGCATCCTTGAGACATAAAAAATAAAGCTTTATTTGTATAACTACACTGAAATGATTTCCACTTTCTGGTATAGTGAGGTACTGCTGACATAGCCAGGGTCTCATCAATCCCCCCTGGGAAGGCTACATTACCAGTGCCTTCATTTTTTTTTTCAACAGATGAGGGTAATGTCGTACATTGCATGTGCAAGATCAGATGCATGGTGTTTGCACCTCATGTCACGAATGTGCCATACGTCTTTACATTCATCTGTTGAAAAACAAAAAATGATTTACCCCAGAGATTTTGTGAGATTCAGTATTTCGTGAGATCTTGAGGGAAAGAGTCTAGTGTGTTACAGGATATGCAAGATGAGGTGCAAATGTCATTAGTGGGCCAGCAGAAAACAAGGAAAAACAAGCTTACCAGCACTTTCCCGCCTATCAGGGACAGTGCTTACCATCAGGGAGAGGTTCCAGACAAATAGGGGAAGTGCAGGGACACACCATCCTTCCTGGAAGCCTCCTCACTTAGGTACGGACTGGGCAGGCTGCAATACATCCCTCGAGACCGAAGCTGTCAGCACACCTGAGACGTTCTCTTTGCTGTTATATCTTGTAAGTGCTCATGGTTGGGTTGCCTTCCCCCCATGCTTATTGTGTATTTCTGAGCTTCAATTTCAATACAGTTCTGTTTCTTGCATCTGGACTCTGTTTTCTTCAACTGCACAATGCTACACCTACCCACACGCGACTCCTTGACAGCCTGTGCTCAGGGGAAGTGGGTTAAATGATGTAGGTCATCATTCAATCCAGAAGACTAAAGCCCCATACACACTATGGGGTAGATTCACATACCTTTAGGCGGGCGTAGCGTATCTCCTATACGCTATGCCGCCGTAACTTTGAGAGGCGAGTATGGTATTTTCAAAGATTTTGCCGCCGAAGTTATGGCGGCGTAGCGTATTAGGGCCGGTGTAAGCCTGCCTAATTCAAATGTTGAAGCTGTGGGTGTGTTTTATGTATATTAACTGTGACCCCACGTAAATGACGTTTCGATCGAACGGCGCATGCGCCGTCCGCGGACGTATCCCAGTGCGCATGCTCCAAATGACGTTGACAAATCGTCATGCTTTTGATGTGAACGTAAATTACGGCCAGCCCCATTCACGGACGAATTACGCAAACGACGTAAAATTAGAAAAATTTGTTGCGGTTCCGACGTCCATACTTAACATTGGCTGCACCATGTTTTTGGTGGTTTATCTTTACGCCTGAAAACCCCTTACGTAAACGGCGTATCTTTACTGCGACGGCCGGGCGTACGTTCGTGAATAGGCGTATCTAGCTGATTTACATATTCTAGGCGTAAATCAGCGTACACGCCCCTAGCGGCCAGCGTAAATATGCAGTTAAGATACGACGGCATAGGAGACTTACGCCGGCCGTATCTTAGCAACATTTAAGCGTATCTCAGTTTGAGAATACGCTTAAAGTTGCGACGGCGCGGATTCGGACTTACGACGGCGTATCTACTCTTCAGGTTTACCAAAACCATGTAGTACAAGGCCCTGCCTGATTGCATACAAATTGAAACTCTTGAGATTTGACCTCATATTAGATGGTTTTGGTAAACCTGAAGACAAAAACATGCAGGAAAACTGATAGTGTGTATGGGGCTTGAGAGCATCTACTGGCAGAAAAGAAATAATGCAACTTGCTTTTTTGGATTGAGGGTTAGTATCGCAGCAAAATCTGTATTTTTATTACAGTATATGTCTAAATGGGATTTTTTTTATATTTGAGTAAAATTTTGTTTTAATATCCTTGGTTGCTCTTTTCTATAACCAATGTTGAAATTCCAGTACCTGCCCTTTTAATAAAGTATGCAGCTCACCAAGGTTCCCAGAAGCCCCTCTATAGCAGTTACCACACTTTCTACCTTTAATACCAAAGATCTACAGTATAATGCCAAAGCCAAGGTTTAAAGACCTTTATTTTGCAAATAGACACTTTGTGGCTAGGTTTAGAACCTAATACCATTAGTCATAAGATTGCCTATTCCAGCAGCATGCAAATTGCAGGAAGAATTCCGGGGCAGAGAGTTATTAGGCAGTAATGGACTGCATAAAATACTTTTTCATATCTAAAACATGAATATTTAAAAAAGTCAAACCCAGAAACCATTCTGCCTGTTTTTCTTGCTGAGACATGGTGATAAAATAATATATTATTCCTGCATACTGAGGACGTCCTCATGTTTGGATTATGAAGATGTATAATTTATGCTGTTAAAATAGCTGTCAAATACACATTTAACATGAAGTTAAGGAGCTGCCTCCTACTGAGTCATGCTATAATTATATGGTGGATCTTTTTTGTCATTGTGATTCTAACAAATGAACTTTTGTTTCTGAGATAATTACAGCTCTTTGTCGTCGGCAATGACTTTCCAATAATCCTCTTACCAGGTTTCTAAAACACTTTGATTTAATTAATCACAATATTTTATAAATATGAAGCTGTGTCATTTTAGTACTCAAAAATTAGACCTTTCTTTTTTTATGGAGCAAATTAACTTGGAGTGGTTTGATTGTTTTGATACCAAATTCTAATTATTGCTTTTGCATGTGTCTCCAGATAATATGTAATCACACAGAGTACCGCTAATAATTTATGGGAAACAAAAGGTAAGAAAGTCAACTCGGATTACCTTCAATGTGAGTTTTTATATTATCCATTGTCATCAGATTCATCTGCCTTTGCTGGGCATCATCTTCTTGTCACATGACTCTGTCATGTGCAGTCGCCCTCTTCTGCTCTAGACGACCTGGTGCATGAAGCCGCAGTACCTTTCTATTGCATTGTAAAGGTTTAATTTCAAGTGTTAACATTTTATGTCATAATGCTTGCTTCATCAAGAAGAAAAGAGTTTCAGGAGCTTTTTATTGCCTAGAATTTTTGGCGGAAAAACTTTACAATTAAAAAGAAAAAGAAAATGCTAATTTAAAGTTGTGCATGGCTATATAAATGTGCACATAGATGACATGCAAGATTCTATTAGCTGCTGTATGGAATAGATATGCCAATGATAAACACACACACTGTATAAATGCTAAATGGGGGGGGGGGGGGGTTTCCCTTGCTTTGGGGAGATTTCATTTTACTTCCTGTTGTGTCTCCAGGACAGAAAGTAAACCCCAAGAATCTTGGTGGGTTAAAAAAACATGGACAAAGGGTTTAAACGATTCCGTTTTCTTTCTAAATCAATAATAAATAAAACTTCACTTACTTACTTTAAGGGGCTGAACAAGAGAAATCATTAAATTCTTCCATCCATGCTATACAGCACGGATGAAGAAATCTCCCCTGTCAGCTATTGTATTTTGACAGCTGGTACTTTTAACTTACCCACAAAGCTAGGTGAACTTCACCTTATTCAAGTGAAAATTCTCTACTGGTTTAGAAAACCAACAACAGTGAGTACATACAATATAATACTGCTTGAATGTTTGTTACGTGTAAAGTCAATTGAACAAGAAGCAACCTGCTACTCCTACGGCCTTTCTTCCCTGTGGTCTTTTGATGAATCCAGACCTGTGTATATTTAAAAAAAGGAATGTAGCGCTAACCAATCAGGAGCCAGTGATTTTAACTGATTCTTCCCCAAACAGTGCAGAAGCCACCAATCACCCAAGCAACAGTCCACTCATTCTGGCTCCAAGAAACTGTCTTGTCACTGGTTGACTTTTTATGATTTATTGCTTGTAGAACTTGTAGCAAGAGGGGTTGGGGTGGTATGGGATACTCCAAAAATACTGCAAAGGACACACTTTCCTGGGTTAAACTTCTTTAAACAGTCTTTAAAGTGGTTGTACACCCTGTACAACCACTTTTACCTACAGGTAAGCCTAGATTAAAGGGGTTGCAAAGCTTAATTTTTTTTTTTTTTTTTTAAAACAAACATGTCACACTTACCTCCACTGTACAGTTTGTTTTGCACAAAGTGGCCCTGATTCTCCTGTTCTGGGGTCCCATGGCAGCTCTCTCGGCTCCTCCCCGCAATATATAACCCCCTCGGGAAGCTCTCTCCCGAAGGGGGTTACCTTGCGGGCGCGCTCCCGTCTCATACACTCTGCATCCATAGACAAAGAGTGTATGTCTCGGCCCCCCCTCCCAGGCGGCTGCGTCATTGGATTTGATTGACAGCAGCATGAGCCAATGGCTGCGCTGCTATCAATCTATCCAATCAATGGCAAAAAGCAGTGGAGAAGAGGACGCGGGGATGAGCCAAGCAGGTGAATGGGCTCAGGTAAGTAAAACGGGGGGCTGGGGTTGCCGTCATTACTAGGTGTTTTTTTCACCTTAATGCAAACCTTTACAACCACTTTAGGCTTACCTGTAGGTGCTGGAAATATCTCCTAAACCTCCACAGTTTAGGAGATATTTACAATAGAGATGTGCGCCGATTTTTATTGCCCATGCGCAGACAACGTAGACAACGGCGCAGGCACACTTTAGAAACGGCGATCGTGACGTTTCTAAAGGAGGTCATGCCGTGACTGGCGCGTCACGCGTGATGTCATCGTGGCTCTGGCCAATCACAGCGCCGGAGCTGCGATACCCGTGAAGTAACTCCGGGATGACATGTCACCAGCTGGTGCTGTGTCGGGCACCGCAGCGGGGGCTTCTATCTCAGGTGAGTATTACATAATGAGCTAGTATGCTATGCTATGTCTTGCAGGTGTTAGTTTTTTTTTCAAAAGTGGATTTACAACTACTTTAAGCCAGTGATAAAATGGGAAGAGCCAGGACTGAGACCCTGTGAGAGCTGTCGCAGAGAGAGAGCTACACTGGCACTTATCACCCCCAAAAGTAAAACAGCACAGAATCACAGGATCATGAGCTCAGGTCAGTACTCAAAATGTCACAGGACAGCTGAACACTTCTCCACTGGACATCTCTATATAACAGGACAACTGCGCAGTTTCTAGCTTCCACTGGACACTCTTCGGTGAGGGGAAGGTTAATACTCACAATGCCACAAGACAGCTACCCACTTTCCAGCTTCCACCAGGCACTCTTCAGTGAGTTCTCCAGACCAAATCCTTAGGGGAAGTCACTTAATTAGCTCCAAATGTACTTAGTAATAGGCCTTCCCATCTCGTTTATAGCTGGGACCTCGATGAACATCAGCAGACTCCAGCAGAGCTGTCTCAGATGGGCCACAGCCCCTGATGTTGTGGAACGTCTCAAGCAGGACAAGAACATGGATGCTCCCCAGACGATTTATGTTCTCCACACCCACCTTTCTGAGCACACACTTTCCCAGGGATTGGCTGAAACACAATAAATATTCAAGCTGCCAATTTGACTCTCCCAGCCCCTACTTTATAGAAACCTTTAGAAGGCAGGGGGAAATAGTCAGACCTGCAACCCATGAGATCCAGAACAGCCCAAAGAAATCAATAGCTGCTCCAATGATTACAGAGTAGCCAAAAAGAACTAACTTTACCCATCATCCTAACAGCTTATCTAGGAGGGTGCTACACCAATTTCACTTCACAGTATTTAACTGTTTTAACATGTGTGGTGATGTACCCAACACTATTTTGGGTAGACAGCCTCAAATAGGGGTTTTGTTGTACAGGCAGCAGAAGCTTAAATGAGAAGTACAGCCAAAGCTTGTTTGGCTGCACCTCACCTGTGTATTACAGAAGTGCAGATCGCTCTTCACTCCTGTGACCCACTGTCGGCTGACTTCACAGAGCTGGTCCTGGCTCGGGAAAGATTGCGACCATATGGTTGGCACCCACATACCTAGACCGACCATGTGAGCCCACCCCCTGCCCCAGCCACAACCTAGCACTCCAGTAAAGTATAAACTGAAAATGCCCAGCTTTATTGTGTATGTAGCATTAATAGCATTTTCAGCATGCAACCAACAGTACAAAATAAACAACAACAAAAAAAACACAGAAAATACAGAATAAATCCCAACCTGTCCAACACTTACTATACAATCAAATCCTTCTCTCTCCGCCAAGAAGTCAAACCTTGCGTTTCCAGCTCTAGCAAAGTAAACTTTTCTTTACCTACAGGACTTCCAGCACATGGTGTTTCTCGTTCTGCAGGTTTCTTCCTCAGATATTGAAAGAACCCTTTGTGAAGGCAGTTGCTTTTTCTCTAAGGCCACAATCACACTGCTGCGTCCTGAGACCATGCATTTTTGTAAAAAAAATTCTGCACATTTTCATGCAGCATGCATAGGGCTCATTAATTTGCCCTGCATGCAGGGGCGGATTGACCATTGAGTCACTCGGGCACTGCCTGAGGGCCCCATGTCACTAGGGGGCCCCATCAGGGTTGCCAGGCTCAGTAAAACCAGGGACAGTATGTAAAAATCTATGTTTTTTTTTTACATCTGTCCCTCATATGTCTGAAACCAACATGCTTCTGATGTGAAAATCACGAGATTTTAGCTGCCCCGCCTCTGCACTGCCTCCTGGCGTGGTGGCCATCTGTAAGCCCAGGGGCCCCATAGTCTTCTATTGCCCGGGGGCCCCATGAGTTGTCAGTCCGCCCCTGCCTGCATGCAACAAACATAAAAAATAAATAAAAAATCCTGCTCCTTTTTTGGGTGTAGAGCTTGGAGTGTTTTTTTTCTCACTGTTTTAGCGCAAAATGTCGCACGATATCTTCAATAGGTCATATTGGTAGCATCATAAGGGAACAAAGACCAAACTTTTATTTATTTCAGGTATTTACAGTATACAATGCTGACAACCTACGTAGTGCTTTACATTGTACATTAACATCAGCAGATTTTTCAAGCCAAAATGGCTTACCCAGTGTTTCTCTTACATGTTGTCATTAAGGATGAGCTCAGGTTTGGTCTGAAATGGAGTTTAGACTGAACTTGGAATGAAGCTGTCACTTCCGTCTAATGCTTCCCAATCAACTATTTCCAGGGCATTCCTGCAGCGACATGTATGGAATATCGCAGGGATGCACAATGCGGTGTGGATACTCGTGACACCATTGTCCTAATATGGTCACATGATGTCATGAACATACCCACCCCATAAGTGTAGCTGAAGGGGGATGCTGTTGATTGGGTGGCATTGGGCAGGACTGACACCTTCCTTATGGTTTTGCACCAAACCTGAAAAAAAAATCCTTACATCGGAAATTCCGACAAAAAAGCGTCCGATGTGAGCTTTTGGTTGGAAATTCCGACCATGTGTAGGCTCCAACGGAATTTTTCTGTGGGAATTTCCGCCAAGAAAATTTTGAGAGCTGGTTCTCAAATTTTCATACGGGAAAAGTTCTTATCGGAAATTCCGATCGTCTGTATGCAATTGCGACGGAGAAAAATCCTACGCATGCTCGGAATCAAGTCGACGCACACTCGGAAGCATTGAACTTAATTTTTCTTGGCTCGTCGTAGTGTTATAAGTCAACGCATTATTGACAGTCAGAATATGCTGTGACCGTGTGTATGCAACACAAGATTGAGCCAAGATTCAGTCGGAAAAAAATCCACGGTTTTCTTGTCGGAATTTTCGATCGTGTGTACGCGGCATTAGTTGTTGCCCAATAACAAACAGTGCCTGAACAAGTATCTTCATGACAGGATTATCAGACATTGTTTAAATAAAAGCTACAGATTTAGAAATATAGAAAATTGCTTTTAAAATTACAATAAAATGTTAAGGCGTAAATAAGATTCTAGTTATTGTGTTTAAATATGCTTTTTGCATGGCTGTATCTTTAAGGAAGGCTGTCAGTAACTCAAGGTAAATATGTCTACTGAATGTTGGTTTCCTTCAAAAAAAGGTAATCTTTAACTGTAGACAGGCTTAGTTTAAATTCAATTTCCAAAAGTATGAGGGATAAAATTGATATTTGTGCATTGCGCGCAAGTAATATAAAAAGACGCCGAACACCTGTGAATGTGGAATGAGGTAGAAGAGATCAGGGAAACTTGCTTACGGTAATGAACTTTTAAATGAATCCAGACAGGTTAAGTATTTAAGTGCATAATCACCTGACTATACTAGCTGAGGACAAATATAGAAGCGCTAACTAGATATTGTGACTTGCCAAATCTGTTCCATGTAACATATTGTATAACAAATGCACAGACTATGCTGATTTTTTTTTTTCATATATGTTCTTTCTGCAATGAGGAAATTGTACAGGGCTATGCTGAATTTAATATATACCTGCCAAGCTAGAAATATGCTGACTTGTTTGTAAGGCACATGTTCCAGGGCTTGTTGATTGATTGATTGATTGATTTTAATATTTCTTTACAGCGCCACATACACCCTGAAGGGTGTGTCTAAGCGCTGGAAGGAGGTCCGCTGGTCTATTCTGGACCAAAAAGCAATCCAAGAGAAGAAAGAAAAAAGACTTCGTAGACGAACTGATGGCTCGTGTACATAAATAAAAAGAGAAACCATATAAAGTATCAACAATAAAAACAAACGGTAGCAAGGGGGTTTGGAGTGAGGGGGACATAGGGTGAGGGAAGGAGGGGCCAGGTCAGTTTAATTAGGCGTGGTCATAATCAACTTGCCCCAAAGAGGAAGGTTTTAAGAGCCTTTCTGAAGGTAATAAGAACAGTGTACTTCCTCAAAGACAACGGGAGAAGGTTCCAAAGCGAGGCGGCTCTGGCTCTGAAAGATCGGCCACCAAACGAAATCAACCTTACTAGAGGGATGACAGCAAAGTCCTGATCGGCCGATCTCAGTGCCCTGGGGGGGTGGTAATGTATTCTAACCCCAGCTTTACTACCTAATCCGAGGCATGAGTATATTAGGCACCTGACATGTCATTAGATGCATGCTTGTTTAAAGTCATTGACCTACCTGTATAAGTAGTCATGGAAGGATGAGGCTGACAGCCCCAGAGCATGCACCCTTGTCAATTACCTTTGAAAAGCACTGGTAAAATCAAAGATAGTGCCTGTAGAACGTCATGCCTATCATATACTTTCCTACTGGAGGCAGTTCTTAAAGGGGTTGTAAAGGTTTGTTTTTTATTTTCTAAATCGGTTCCTTTAAGCTAGTGCATTGTTGGTTCACTTACGTTTTGCTTCGATTTCCCTTCTAAATGTTTTTTTTTCTTTGTTTCCTTTGTCTGAATTTCAGTAAGCTGTTGTGGCTGACTAACCCCCAGCCAGATGATGCGGGCAAGCTTACTGAGGAGAAACAGGAAGTGAGAAATTCGGACAAAGAAAAAAAAAACATTTAGAAGTGAAGTCGAAGGAAAAGGTAAGTGAACCAACAATGCACTAGCTTAAAGGGACCTATTTAGAAAATACAAAACAAACCTTTACAACCCCTTTAAAGTGTTTATAGAGCCTTGTTTTTTATTTTGTTTTAGAAAAAACAAACATGTTATACTTACCTGCTCTGTGCAGTGGTTTTGCACAGAGCAGCCCCAAGCCCTTCTCTTCTCAGGTCCCATGCCGGTGCTCCTGACATTCCCCCTCTGCTGAGTGTCCCCATAGCAAGCTAAAGGGAAGTAGAGTGTACACCGCTCCAAGGCTGTCTACAAATTAAAGATCTTTTGATACTACTGAGCAACAAGACTGGGTACCTGCCGAGGTCCAAAACCTGGAAAATGCATGCAACAAAGAGAAAAGCGGCACATGCAGAGATGAAAAAAATGTGTTGGTTTTTCGTAGAGTCAAAGGTTTAAAAAACATGACACACAAGGGATCCACACTGTTCAGCAGATGCGTTTCACACAAAGTGCTTAATCATTGCTTCTTGCTATGGGGGCACTCGTACGTGCTTTATCCCAAGCCACCACTATGTGTCTTTGAGACAAACAAAGCCGACTCAGCCCCCCCCCCCCGCTCTCTCTTCACTGGTTGTGGCTCAGCCAATGAGAAGGGAGAGACCAGGGAGAGCTTTTGCTGTTGTGCACATCGCTGGATCGGTATCATGTTCAGGTAAGTAGAACCACTTTAATACTGAATTCTGGACAAAAATGCAAGACACAAATAATACAACTTTGTAATCAGTAATATAATTTTAAATGTATCTTTTTTTAAATAGAAGCAGTTGTAAGTAGGGATGAGCTTCGTATTCGAGTCGAACTCATGTTCGACTCGAACATCGTATGTTCGATCGTTCGTCGGACTTCGAAAAGTTTTGGGCCGTTCGTGCCAAATTCGAGTGGCGTGTCACGGCCCATAATTCACTGCGGCATCGCAGTGCATTGCTGGCTAATGACTGGCCAAGCATGCACTATGACCCGCATGCTTGGCCAATCACAGCTTGCAAAAAACGGAGAGCCATAATTGGCCAAAGCCAGGGTGGCTTTGGCCAATTATGGCCCAGGGGGTTTAGTACACGCCCCACACTATAAAAGGCTGCCTGCAGGTCGGCCTTGTGTAGTGTGTTGCGGTGGTTAAGAGAGAGAAGACAGAGAGAGAGAGTGGCATTTTTTGTAGGTAGATAGAGCAGGCAGGCAGGCTAGTCAGTTAAAGTTACAATGTGTAGAGGATATATATGCATCCCAGGTGTTGTATATATATTTATACACTGTATATTTTAGCTAGATCCGCTCTTCCTAATATACTGACAGGCAGGCAGGTGATTGTGCTAGCTGCAGTATTCTCACGTGGTGTACTGCCTGTGTCCTCTGCAGTATGCACCTAAAGCTACATGGTGTGTGTACTGCCTGTGTCCTCTGCAGTGTGCACCTAAAGCTACGTGGTGTGTGTACTGTCTGTGTATGTGCTATTTTTCTCAATGATTTTCATTCATATTGCAGGGACATTACATTAAAGCCGCAAGCAGTTTTGAATGACTTTTTTCTTATAGTGATCTAATTTTGTGCAGGGACAGTTCTAAACACGTGCCACTTCACAGACATACTATAGACACCCAGCAGGTACGATATTTAAAGGAATTTTTCATATATATTTTTTTTCACTTTAAGCATCATTAAAATCACTGCTCCAGAAAAAAACGACCGTTTTAGAACTTTTTTTTCCATTGATACATGTTCCCTGGGGCAAGACCCGGGTTCTCAAAGACGTTTTACGACAATAACTTGCATATTGGGCTTTAAAATGAGCACTTTTGAATTCGAACGTTCGAGTCCCATAGACGTCAATGGGGTTCTAAATGTTTGCGCGAACGGTCGGTCCGTTCGAAGGTTCTGATGCGAACCGAACGGGGGGGTGTTCGGCTCATCCCTAGTTGTAAGTACTTGAAAGTTTCCCTGCTGCCACAATGACCTGCCACCCAATGATGTTTTCTGCCTTACAACAGCTGTTAAATAACAGATCCTTGTCTGATAGGAAACCCAGGTGACATCATTGACCAAATATGATCATGAACATATTTGGTCAATGATGTTACCTAGGACCTCACGGGCTTTTGTTTACATGACAGAAGTGCAATTAGTTCTGTCATTTTGTGGCAGTAGTACAGCAAGACAACATCATCGGGTGGTGGGTCATTGTGGCAGTGGGGGTAGGCACCTCAGGTGCAGCTGGGGCATCGTCATTACAATGGATCTACATTGCTGGACAAAGTAATTGACATTGGATTCACATTCGGGGACATTGTTGACCCTCCGGGGGAAGTAAATCTAAGGGGGGGTCCTGTAAATATCCTCTTGAAGCATTGGATGTGTGGAAGAGGTCCTTGTTTCTCAACATTGGAACAAAATGCTATGCAAGGGAGACAGCTGTTGCACACTCCTCTTCCCCTGCAAGGTACTCCCCTCCTCAATATTGAAAGATATGTGGCCTAGTATAGTACAGTAAGGGGGTGCATGTTCCCTGCTCCCTCTTTTCTGGCTATGTGCTAAGGGTCCAGTTGTAATTTTAAGGTTTTGTGATATTTACAAACTATTTTAAGTAACAATACATGTAAATAGTAAAACATCAATGTGGAGATTACCGTACCTTAAAATTCCAACAAGACTATTATTAGGCCTGGATTTCCCACAAGGCCACTAAGGCCAGGCCTCAGGGCGGCAGGGCGCCTTGGGGCATGGAGTCCCCCGACGCCCGGAACATACAGTTAAGGACGGTAAGTTGCTTTCTAGCAGGACTAAATGTAGTGTGGGGGAATCTGCTTGCTCGTTAACAAGTGATTGCGACGATGTCACCGAAATCACTTGTAAAATGTGTGCTGCCGTCCGTCCTCCCCTCCCCCCCCACATACCTCTCTACTGGCTCTGTCTTCGGGACTCCGTCCTCCCCCCAGCCACCGAGTCTGTCTCCTGTCCTTGCCGCCGATGTACACAGTGAGAGGGGTGAGGTGTGCTCTTCCCATCCCAGGTGTGACAGGAGTTCTAGCACAGTGCTAGGACTCCTGTTTTGGAGGTGACAGGGTCAAAAAAGAGAACCTGTCACCTCCAATTGCTATCACACAGGGAATTGTTTTCTCCTGTGTAATAGCAATAAAGTTAACCACTTGCCGACCAGCCGCCGTCGTTTTACGGCGGCAGGTCGGCTCCCCTGCGCAAGAGCACGTTATATAACGTCGGCTCTCGCGCAGGCCCCCCGCTCGCCACGTGGCACCCGCGATTGCTCGTTACAGAGCGGGCCCTGGGAGCTGTGTGTGTAAACACACAGCTCCCAGTCCTGTCAGGGAGAGAAATGCTGATCTTCTGTTCATACAATGTATGAACAGAAGATCAGTCATTTCCCCTAGTGAGGCCACCCCCCCTACAGTTAGAACACACCCAGGGAACATACTTAACCCCTTCCCCGCCCCCTAGTGTTAACCCCTTCACTGCCAGTGGCATTTTTATAGTAATCCAATGCATTTTTATAGCACTGATCGCTATAAAAATGCCAATGGTCCCAAAAATGTGTCAAAAGTGTCCGAAGTGTCCGCCATAATGTCGCAGTACCGAAAAAAAAAAACGCTGATCGCCGCCATTACTAGTAAAAAAAAAATATTAATAAAAATGCCATAAAAATACCCCCTATTTTGTAAACGCTATAACTTTTGCGCAAACCAATGAATAAACGCTTATTGCGATTTTTTTTTTTTACGAAAAATATGTAGAAGAATACGTATCGGCCTAAACTGAGGAAAAAAATTTTTTTTATATATTTTTGGGGGATATTTATTATAGCAAAAAGTAATCTATCGCCTGATTCATAGAATCAGGTCACGCATAGATCTCCCTAAGATCCGACAGGTGTAAGTGACTTACACCGTCGGATCTTAGGCTGCAATTCCAGGCTGGCCGCTAGGTGGCGCTTCCGTATTATTATGCAAGGAATATGCAAATGAGGAGTTACGCCGATTCAGAAACGAACAACCGCCCGGCGCTTTTTTTTTACGCCGTTTGCGTTCGGCTTTTTCCGGCATATAGTTACCCCTGGGTCTATGAGGCGCAGCCAATGTTAAGTAAGTCCGTCGTTCCCACGACAAAAAATTTGAATTTTTTTTGTCGTTTGCGTAAGTCGTTCGCGAATACGGATGGACGTAATTTACGTACACGTCGAAAGCATGATGAATTGCCAACGTCATTTGGAGCATGCGCACTGGGATTCAGTCGCGGCCGGCGCATGCGCAGTTCGTTGGACGCGCATCATTTAAATGATACACGCCCCCTACCCGCCAAATTTGAATTCCGCCGGGCGATTTACACTACGCCGCCGCAACTTTACAGGCAAGTGCTTTGTGAATAAAGCACTTGCCTGAAAAACTTGCGGCGGCGTAACGTAAATAAGATACGTTACGCCAGCAGAAAGATCCGCTGATCTTTCTGAATCTGGCCCATTCATTTTAGGCAAATTTTTTTTTTCCTTTAGTGACCCTTTAAAAACAGATCTGTTAACAGCTCCAATATTTCCTTAGTGACAAGTTTGCATGTTCTATTAGGCTTTTTTCCTATTTTAGAATTTTTAAAGATGGAACGTTACAGATTCATTAAAACATTCCCCACAATGATACCACCGTCATCGCAAGTAAACCATCATGTTTTCCTCCATTGACAGTTCATCAATTATACATTGCTTATGTAGATATATCAGATACACAAACATGTGTTGCCAGTCTCTAAACACGATCAATATTTAATAGAATGTTTACTCCCAGGAGGGAAAATGTGTGTTTTAAAGGAAAATCTTCATTAATTCCACATACAGAAGACATATCATCATTACCAAGAGCCACAAATGCGGCTTTGGATTTAATCCTTGATTAATACCATATCAGATAATGAGATTTAAATGCTAAAATCCTAATCACTTCCATACAAATAACGGCAAGGGAACATTTTGTTGAAGACTAGACTTTGTTTAATCAGTCCTTTCTGCTGAAGACATACATCACCCAAGGCTTTGAGACTTTATCTAAACTCGCTAATTAGGAAATAAAAAAAAAAAGGTAAATCATCATACATTTTTCAGTTAAGTTAATATGTAAACAAATATTTATTAGTGAAATTTGGTCTGACGGGTTTTTATTTTGCTTATAGGGCCATTCCCAATTCAAACTTCCGAGGACAATAATGCCATTTCCTTCAAGATTCAGGTTTAGTTTGCAACTATCTGTCCTTCCGTCAATGCCAGGGTACAAGGTGAATTCCTAGGGCCAGATTCACAAAGAGATACGACGGTGTATCTATAGATACACCATCGTATCTCTGACTTACACTGGTCCTATCTATGCGCCTGATTCATAGAATCAGTTACGCATAGATAGGGCTAGATCCGACAGTGTTATACTGTGTTACACTGTCGGATCTATTTTTAAATTTAAAAATGGCGCCGGGGGCGTTCCCGCTGATTTACGATAAATAATATGTAAATCAGCGAGATACGCAAATTCACGAACGTACGCGGACCCAACGCAGTCTTCTTACGACGTTTCCGTAGCGGCGTACCCGTCGTATACTTACCCCTTCTTTTATCAGGCGCAGCCAATGTTAAGTATAGCCGGCGTTCCCGCGTCGAATTTGAATTTTTTAACGTCGTTTGCGTAAGTCGTTCTCGAATACGGACGGACGTCGTTTTTACGTAAGCGTCGAAACCACTGACGTCCTAACGACGTCAGTGGGAGCAATGCACGCCGGGAAATTTCGCGGACGGCGCCTGTGCATTTAAATCGGCGCGGGAACGCGCCTGATTTAAATAGTACACTCTCCTAGCCGCGGAATTTGAATTCCGCCGGGGGAGTTAGGATCCGCCGTCGCAAGTTTGGAGGTAAGTTGTTTGTGAATTAGCCACTTGCCTCCTAAACTTGCGGGAGCGGATCTTAATTCACGTAGATCGAGCGGATCTATAGATCCACTGCGCTACGTGAATCTGGCCCCTAGACTCTGACCTGTCCTTTCCACCCCAAATCCACTCGCTGTCAAAAACTTGTACTTCATAACATCTCTAAAATGTGCCCCTTTATAAATAAAACCACTACGCTACTCATTCACTCCCTTGTTATCTCTCGCCTTGACTATTGCAACTCCCTTCTCATAGGCCTACCTCTCAATCAGTGGCGGTCCGCCCATAAGGGGTGCAGGGGTGCAGTGGCGCCGCCCCACTGAACCATGCGCCTGGCCCCTAATCTACATACAGGGTGCCGAGTGCATGGATTTCAATGGGGTTTTTTTTGTTTTTGGGAAGCACATGATTAGCACCTGAGGCTCTAATTGGCTTAAAAAAAGGGTGTGCTCGGGGGGCAGAGCACTGTGCTCTGAGCCCACCAAAGTGTGTGATAATAGCAAATTAATATTCGCTATTGCCTTATTCTCCTCCCGGACAATCAGGAAGTGGGTCCTAAGACCAGATTGGCCGAGAGGAGAAGCGACCGTATTGGCCACCGAGGAGGAAGCTGCCGAGAAGGAGGAGATGCAGGGGAAGCTGCCGTGAAGCCTCTGAGGAAGAGGAGACGCAGGAGGGAGCCGAAGCTGCCCATGACCTAGAAGGGGTAAGTGCAGGGCTGGTGGGCAGACGAGCAAGCAACGGGGGGATCGACCAAGCTTGTATTTTATTGCATTGTAACTGTAGTGTCACTATGTATATTGTAAAGCACTGTGCAAACTGCGTCCATGCAGCCTCTGCATCCACTTCTATGAGCTCCAAGGTGGATGCAGACACAAAAAAAGTGTACGTACAGGTATGTGATTTTGGGCTTAACCACCTACCACAGTAAATGTGCGTGGGGCGGTCCTTAAGTGGTTAACCACTTCAATACTAGGCACTTTGCCCCTTCCTGCCCAGGACAATTTTCAGCTTTCAGTACTGTTGCATTTTGAATGACAATTGCGTGGTCACGCAACACTGTATCCAAACTAAATTGTTATCATTTTCTTCCCACAAATAGAGCTTTCTTTTGGTGGTATTTGATCACCACTGGAGTTTTTATTTTTTGCTAAACAAACTAAAAAAAGACAGAATTTTGGGAAAAAAATTTAAGTTTTTCTTTGTTTCGGTTATAAAATTTTGTTTTCTCATGTATTGACGTGCACTGATGGGCACTGATATGGCACTGATGAGTTAGCACTGATAAGGAGGCACTAATGGGCACTGATGAAGAGGCACTGATATGCAGCTCTGATGGGCCCCAATATGCGGCACTGATATGCAGCACTGATGGGCACTGATAGGTAGCACTGATGGGCACTGATAGATGGCACCGATGGGCACTGACAGGCAGCACTGATGGGCACTGACAAGCGGCTGTGATGGCCAGCACTGAATATGAGGTACTGATGAGGTTCTAACAGGTGTTACTGTAGGGCACTGGCACTGTGATGGGCACTGATTGGCACTGTGGTGGGCACTAATTGGCACTGATATGGGCACTGATTGGCACTGTGATGGACACCTACAGCTGTTTCTGTTGGGGCACTGACTGGCAGCTGATAGGCACCTTTTTGGCAGCTGATGGGGCTGAGCTGATAATCAATGTGCTGATTATCAGCACAGACTCCCCCTCTGACAGGGAGAACCGCTAATCGGCTCTCCCTGTCAGCGCGAACCGAGAAATACCGCTTACCGGCACTTCCTGGTTCACGCGATGATCAGCTGTGATTGGTCACAGCTGATCTCGTGGTAAGAAGCCTCTGTCAGAGGCTACTTACCACGATCAGAGATGCGGTGCCCCCCAAGACTGACAATGCTGCTGTCTGCTGAGCCTCCTGTGGTCCTTCATCCAGAGTTGTGACTCACTAATACAGTAGTTGTGTTACTGGCCACATTACCAAGTGAAAACAGAGGGGAAAGAGCCAAAGAAAAGAAGGCCAATGCAGCCACCACATCTAATGATTGATAAGCTGCAATATATTCCATTTTTTGTTTTAGGTTTAACACAGCTTGAACTCCAGGTAAATAGCCAACAACAGAAATTAAATACATTGGCCCGGATTCACATACATCGGCGCATATTTATGCCGGCGTAGCGTATCTAATATACGCTACGCCGACGCAGCGCACAGAGGCAAGCACAGTATTTACAAAGCACTCGCGCCCAAATCTACACTGGGTTTCCTCGGCGTAAGCCAGCGTAGGTGGAAGTGGGCGTGAGCCATGCTAATGAGGCGTAACCCCATGTAAATGATGGACTGAGCGCACAGACTCCCCCTCTGACAGGGAGAACCGCTAATCGGCTCTCCCTGTCAGCGCGAACCGAGAAATACCGCTTACAGGCACTTCCTGGTTCACGCGATGATCAGCTGTGATTGGTCACAGCTGATCTCGTGGTAAGAAGCCTCTGTCAGAGGCTACTTACCACGATCAGAGATGCGGTGCCCCCCAAGACTGACAATGCTGCTGTCTGCTGAGCCTCCTGTGGTCCTTCATCCAGAGTTGTGACTCACTAATACAGTAGTTGTGTTACTGGCCACATTACCAAGTGAAAACAGAGGGGAAAGAGCCAAAGAAAAGAAGGCCAATGCAGCCACCACATCTAATGATTGATAAGCTGCAATATATTCCATTTTTTGTTTTAGGTTTAACACAGCTTGAACTCCAGGTAAATAGCCAACAACAGAAATTAAATACATTGGCCCGGATTCACATACATCGGCGCATATTTATGCCGGCGTAGCGTATCTAATATACGCTACGCCGACGCAGCGCACAGAGGCAAGCACAGTATTTACAAAGCACTCGCGCCCAAATCTACACTGGGTTTCCTCGGCGTAAGCCAGCGTAGGTGGAAGTGGGCGTGAGCCATGCTAATGAGGCGTAACCCCATGTAAATGATGGACTGAGCGTCATAAAGATATGAATAACGTACGGCGCATGCGCCGTCCTGTGGCCGCATCCCAGTGTGCATGCTCAGAATCACGTTGAAACAACTGCCTAAGATACGCCGAATCACTGCCTACGACGTGAACGTAACCTACGCCTAGCCATATTCACGTACTACGTAAACAACGTAAAATACGACGGCTGTGTTCCCTGGTCCATACCTTTGCATGAGATGTGCCTCCTATATGGGGAATAACTTTACGCCGGACGTACAACTTACGTAAACCGCGTATATTATGCGCTGGGTGCAACTACGTTCGTGAATCGGCGTATCTCCCTCATTTGCATATGTGCATAGAGAATCAATGGGAGCGCCCCTTGCGGCCAGCGTAAATATGCGCCCACGATACGCCGGCGTAGAAAGTTACGTCGGTCGGATGAAGCCTATTTTCAGGCGTATCTCAGATTGTGGGTACGGCGCACAGATACGACGGCGCATAGTTACACTTACGCGGCGTATCTCGAGATACGTCGGCGTAAGTGTTTCGTGAATCCGGGCCAATGTATATAGAGTCCTGTTTTATCTGCCAAAGCATTTGTAACTTTATCCATCCAGTCCAGTTGGTAAAATGAAGTTTCTTTAATGCAGTAAAGCAGTATAACTTGGTCACCAATCTGTCCCTAGCCTGTGATTTAACCAGCAGCGGCCTCTCATGCAGGGCCCCTCCCCCCTAATCTACATGCAGGGTGCCGGACGCATGGATTCCAATGGGGTTTATTTTTTATTTTTAGGCTCTAATTCGCTTCAGAAAGGGTGGGCTCGGGGCACAGAGTTGTGTGTCATTAACAAATTAATATTTGCTAATGTCTTCCTGTTGTTTCTCCTGGACAATCAGGAGCGGGTCCTGAGATCCGATTGGCCAGGAGTCATAAGACCCGATTGGCCGCGAGACCTAAGTCCTAATTGGCCGGGCAGAGAAGCGACCGCCGGGACTTGAGAGGAGATGCAGGGGAAAATATTTGACCTGGATGGGGTAAGTGCAGGCGCTGGCGAGGGGGCCTGGCAAGTGATGGGCGAGTGATGCAGCGATCGAGTGACGGGGCAAGCGGGGGGAGGGAGGGTTTTGTATGGCTGGCTGGGGAGGCTGTAGGCTGCCCCCACCCAAGATAATTGAGCACCAGTCACCACTGGATTCAATAATGAAGGAGCATCAACAGACTGATGAGCTCACCTCTCTCCTCCTGTCAGTAAGTTCCTATTAGCTAGATTCAAGTACATGGTCGCAACTTTGCGGCGGCGTAGCTTAAGGCATTTAAGCTACACTGCCGTAAGTTAGCGAGGCAAGTACATGATTCACAATGTACTTGCCTGCTAAGTTACGGCGGCGTAGCCTAAAGCGGCGGGCGTAAGGGCACCTAATTCAAATGTGTTTGAGGGGGGCATGTTTTATGGTAATAGTGCTTGACCTTACGTTTTTTACGTTTTTTTCTAAATGCGCAGGGCGCCTACACTTCCCAGTGTGCATTGCGGCTAAGTACGCCGCACGGGCCTATTGATTTTGACATGGACGTAAAAAAAAGCACAGATAACGTATTTTAATGAACACAAAACATTGTTAAATATCTACCAGGAGTTCGGCATTATATTACATTTACCAGGAACAATTTAATAAGCTGACATTTCTGAACTCTCTAGTCTCACCATAATAACGGGAACCTCTAAAATACTCAATATTGATTGAACTGGAACTGTATCTGAGCAAAAACGCTATAGAGTCAACACAATACATCATCAACTTGGAGCAATTGAACTCTGGGGAGCTTTCACTCCAAGAAGTGTAAATCAACTCAACAATGTAACAGAGCTTTTATGGGAAAATTGCACTGATCTCTGCAGTTTAAAGAACACAATCTGATGCTGCCTTTGTTGTGTTAACCTGAGATTATGTGAGTTTTCAGATTGTGAAAGGAAAAGGTTGTGAATGTGTTCAGATTTACCTAGCGCTCTTAAAAACAAAAACAAAAACAAAAAAAACAAGCTAACAATGTGAGATATATTTACAGCCATTATTCAATGCCAAACAAGCACATTATTCACACCACGCAATAGAGATATATTGCTAGTTGTAAGGACAAGACTTATATTTACTGGATAAAGAGACCCTGGTTGGCAGTTATAAAATATTTTTTAACTGATAGTCATTTTTCACCTCAATAGAACATACACTATATTACCAAAAGTATTGGGACGCCTGGCTTTTACACACACATGAACTTTAATGGCATGCCAGTCTTTGTCTGTAGGGTTCAATATTGAGCTGGCCCACCCTTTGCAGCTTTAACAGCTTCAACTCTTCTGGAGTAGCTGTCCACAAGGTTTAGGAATGTGTCTATGGGAATGTTTGACCATTCTTCCAGAAGCGCATTTGTGAGGTCAGGCACTGATATGGACTGCCTCGCAGTCTCTTCTCTAATTCATCCCAAAGGTATTCTATCGGTTTGAGTTGCATGCCAGTCAAGTTCCTCCACCCCAAGCTTGCTCATCCGTGTCTTTATGGAAATGGATATTAAAGTTCATGTGCATGTAAAGGCAGGCGTCCCAATACTTTTGGTAATATACTGTAGGACCAGATTCTGAAAGGACTTACGACGGCGCAGCGCCATGTACGCCGTCGTAAGTCCTAATCCGACCCGTCGAATCTATGCGCCAGATTCTTAGATATCCATTAGATCCGACAGGCGTAAGTTTCTTACGCCGTCGGATCTTAACTGCATTTTTTTTTTGGTGGCGCTTCTGTCGAATTCCGCGTCGAGTATGCAAATTAGCTAGATACGCGAATTCCCGAACGTACGCGCGGCCCGACACAGTAAAGTTACGACGTTTACATTAGGCTTTTCCCGGCGTATAGTTGTCCCTGCTATATGAGGCAAAAGTGCGGCGTACCAATGTTAAGTATGGCCGTCGTTCCCGCATGGAAATTTGAAAAAGTTACGTTGTTTGTGTAAGTCGTCCATGAATGGGGCTGGACGTCTTTTACGTTCACGTCGAAACCAATGACGTCCTTGCGGCGTACTTTGGAGCAATGCACACTGGGAAATTCCACGGAAGGCGCATGCGCCGTTCCGCAAAAACGGCAATCACGTCGGGTCACAGTAGTTTTACATAAAACATGCCCCCCTGTTCCAAATTTGAATTAGGCGGGCTTACACTGGCCGATTTAAGCTACGCCGCCGCAACTTAAGGAGCAAGTGCTTTGACAATACAACACTTGCCCGTCTAAGTTGCGGAGGCGTAACGTAAAGCGGATACGTAACGCCCGCACAAAATTACGCCGCTGGACGAGAATCTGGCCCTTAGTGTACATGGAGTATTCCAGTCAGGATAGAATCACAAGTAGGGGCATACTGTAACTACAGATCATGAGGCTCCAAACAAAACTTTAAAGTATACACGCCAACACTCCATGAACCATGTGCAACCAGGCACACTCCAACTCACCTCTTCTGTGCAGCCTCCGCCCCTCATACCCCAATGCTCTGAATAGAAACTAAAGCTGGCCAAACAATGAAAACAACATTCGATCAGTGTGTGTGCTCTACCACTTGACTGAAGATGAATATTTAATCGACTTCTGAAGAGACAAATTTTGCCATGATCAGCGGTTGCGGTGAATCAGTTGCAGCCACTGGTCAATGTATTCTGATATCAGCGGGTTTCTGTCACAATACAATGTCCCAACAGGAGGTATTAAATATGAATACAAGCTAATAGATTTCTTCATCCACACAAATGAACTGTGAACTGAACTGTGTATGACTAGCCTAAAGACCTCTCATCAATTTCCATTGATTCAGGACAAAGTGACCCACTACTATTTATACTATCTTCAACGTGTTCCTCTATCATTACATTCCACAGCGGTCATAACCCTCTGTAAGCTCCATGTCCAATTAAGTTTATGGTATAAACAGTGGCATTGGATGAGGGGTTGGCTTTAGAAATATAATGTGATTTTGGCAAAGTAACAGAGTTACGTAAATTACATGTAGCCAGATTCAGAGAGACGGGCGCATCTTTAGTTCGGCGTAGCGCATCCCATTTGCACTGCGCCGATGTAACATAGTATCTACTGATACGCCATCGTAAGTCTCTCTGAATCTGGCTAATAGTTGGTAAAGTTAACCACTTGACCACTGGGCACGTAAACCCACTTAATAACCAGACCAATTTTCAGCTTTCGGTGCTCTCACAATTTGAATGACAATTACTCAGTCATACAACACTGTACCCAAATGAAATTTTCGTCCTTTTTTTTCACACAAATAGAGCTTTCTTTTGGTGGTATTTAATCACTGTTGGGTTTTTTATTTTTTGCGCTATAAGAGAAAAAATACCTTTCTTTGTTTCTGTTATAAAATTTAGCAAATTTAGTATTTTTTCTTAATTCTTTTGCATAAATGTGAAAGATGAAGTTACGCCGAGTAAATAGATACCCAACATGTCACCCTTCAAAATTGCACACGCTCGTGGAATGGCGCCAAACTTTGCTACTTAAAAACTTCTGGACCCGGCGGTCACGGACATTCCCGTGTGCGCGCCCCAGAGGGCGCGCGGGATCGCGATTCTGGGAGGACGTCCATGGACATCCTCCCAGAGTTAAGCAACCGCCTTGTAGATGTATATCGTCTATAGGGCGATTGGTAAGTGGTTAAATATAGACACCAGTCCATCCAGTTCAACCTGAGAGTGTGCATGTGTGTGGCTACTGTTTTCCATATGCATATACACATCTAAACCCCAAAACACATCTAACACGTATCTACACTCTATGCTGACATCCTTACTGCCTTACCAGTAAAAAACTCTTACGCAGTGAAAAAAATCTTTCTTATCCAACTTCATTGCTTGGTCACATGTCTTTTTTTAGAGACCAAAGATTAAAAGTTATGCTAGAGTCACCATTCAAGGATTTGTATATCATTATCATGTTCCCTCTTGAGTGTCACTACTCCAGGGAGATTGTTTGCAGTCATTCCTCATAACTGAGGTCCTTTCAGCTTTATTGCCCTTCTATGGACTCTGTCCAGTTCAAGGAACTTCCTCCCTGAGGACTAGCGGTGACCAGAACTGCACAGCATACTCAACATGCGGCTGAACCAGAGTTGTGTAAAGCTATAAGATTATAGCTTTATCTTATGGGTAAGTGCTCTTTTTAATATATGCTAATAGTATGCTGGCCTTGCTTACTGCAGCTTAGTATTGCATGCTATTGCTTAGTCTGTCATCTACTAGGACCCCCAGATCCTTTTCCATCCTGGATTCCCCCAGAGGTTCTCCCCTTGGCATGTAAATTGCGTTCATATTTTTAGCTCCCGAGTGCATTACTTTACATTTTTCTACATTGAACCTCATCTGCTATATTACCGCCCTCCTCTCTATTGTAACTAGGTGTTCTTGTAAAGACGGTATATCTTATTGTGACATTATTGCCCTGCTTAATTTGGTATCGTCAGCAAACACTGAGATTTAAAGTGATTGTAAAGCTTCCTTTTATTTTAAATAACTAACATGTCGTACTTACCTTCACTGTGCGCTCGTTTTTGCACAGAGTGGTCCCGATCCTCAACTTCTGGGGTCCCACGGTGGCTCCTGAGGCTCCTCTCGCATCAGAAAACCCCCCTAGGAGAAGCGCTCTCCCGGGGGGTTACCTTGCGGGCACGCTCTCGAGTCCAACAATTGCATCCATAGACATGAATGCTGGACTCTGCCCCGCGATCCAACGCTAGTGTCATTGGATTTGATTGACAGCAGCAGGAGCCAATGGCTGCACTGATATCAATCTATCCAATCAAGAGCCAGGACCCCGTGCAGAGAGGGACAGCGCGTGTCCGCTGAGGGAAATACGGGGCTTAGGTAAGTAAAACGGGGGGCTGGGGGGCCAATCACTACCAGAAGTTTTTTCACCCTAATGCTTAGTGAAAAAACACGAGGGTTTACAACCCCTTTAAGTATTTATTCCAACCTCTATGTAATTTATTAACAAGTTAATCAGTTCCCAGGACAGAGCCCTGGGGCACCCACAACTCCAGATCATTCAGAAATGCCATGGATTTTGAAAGGGGAACCCACGCCGCGTTTTAAAAAATTGATTTTGCGAGGAGTTCCGCTTAAAATCTTTACCAGACCCAAAGGGCCTGGTATCTTTTTTTTTTTTTTTGGGGGGGGGGGGGGCCCTATGCTGTTATTTTATTAATTCTGTCATAGGGTTCCCCTTTGCCACTTTCATACATTGTACAATATTATATACTCTGCACGATATACACTGCACTACACGGTATTATATACTCTGTACTGCAGAATATACTCTGCACTGCACTGTTTTATATACTCTGCACTGCACTATATACTCTGCACTGCACTGTGTTATATACTCTGCACTGCACTATATACTCTGCACTGCACTGTGTTATATACTCTGCACTGCACTATATACTCTGCACTGCACTGTGTTATATACTCTGCACTGCACTATATACTCTGTATTGCACTATATACTCTGCAATGTGTTAGGTCAATCATGGCTCTGACTCTACATTGCGATGTGATTGGCCAAACCATACAGGTCAGGTTCATGCTTTGGCCAATCAGCAGCTTTCAATGCACTTTCATTGGCTTGGATAGATGCTTTATATGATGAACCCAGGGCCTTTGTTCAGTATGCTAGAATCAGGTCTCCTCTGTTCCCTATACTGAGGGGTATAGCAAGGGTGTCTGCTGTCCCCTCTGCTATGCAGCTTAGTAGTGAAGCCATTGGCCATCTCTGTCAGAGCCTCTCCTGTCATGTGGGTTGCAGGATATAACCACAATATTAGCCTATTTGTCAATGGCATTCTGTTGTCCAGTACCAACCCAGCAATTTCTATTCCTAACCTGATCGATTAAGCTTCTTCAGGACTTCTCCACCCTGTCTGATCTACACATTACCAACTTTAAAGCGGAGTTCCGGCCACAATTTCACTTTTTAAATATAAATACCCCTGTAATACACAAGCTTAATGTATTCTAGTAAAGTTAGTCTGTAAACTAAGGTCCGTTTTGTTAGGTTGTTACAGCATTTAGACATTTTATAAAATAGAAATTGACTGGAGCCATCTTAAGTGTGGGCATCATGAAGCCAGACTGTATGACTTCCTGGATTTCAGCCTTGCAGATCTTGCACATGCTCAGTGCTGCACAAGCAGTGTAATAGGTTTCAGATCAGGTTTCAGCACCTGTACTGTCCAAGTCACATGATTCTTCGAGACTGGGGAGTGCACAGACTCCTGGAAAGTTACACCCACTACATTCCCAGGAGTCTGTGCGCTGTAGCTTAGGAAGCTTAAGCACCTAGGTGCAGGAAGAGGGAAGATTAACTATTCTGCCTAGCAACAACACTTTGAAGGGATGCGGGGGGAGCGGCTGCCTTGGTGCTCCTTGACCTCTCCGCAGCCTTTGACACCGTGGACCACGCTATGTTGATTGCCAGGCTTCGGGACGAGTTTCACATTACCGGCTCCGCTTCACATTGGCTTTCAGACTTTCTCACCCACAGGACCTTTCAGGTTAAAACCGGTCCTTTCCTATCTGCCATCAGCACCCTGAGTTGTGGGGTGCCTCAGGGCTCTGCCCTGTCACCATGGCTGTTTAATGTGTATCTTCGGCCACTTGCGAGTCTGCTGGAAACCCATGCAGTGTTTAATCGGTTGTACGCAGACGATGTCCAGTTGGTCGTTGACAGCCTATCCGACCCTGCTCCTGGCCTGCAGCTTGCTTCCTGTCTATTAGACATCAAACAATGGATGGATCGCAACTCCCTTAGTCTAAATGCTAAAAAGACAGAAATTCTCATCTCTGGACGTATTGATCCAGCTGTCTTTTTGGGAAACTGGCCTACGAGCCTTGGGCCGTGTCCGGTTCCAGTGAATCAAGTCCGCGTCCTGGGGACAATTTTTGACTGTAATCTGAATTGGATACCCCAAGTCAATCAATGTATCCACAATGCACTGTATTACATCAGGTGTTTGAGAAAGGTCAAAAATTTGTTTTCTCAGTACCACCGGAAAGTCTTGGTTCAATCTCTCGTCAACTCCCGGATTGACTTCAACAATATTGTGTATTTGGGTATGCCTCTAAAGTGGCTGAGGAAAATCCAGCTCGTCCAGAACCAGGCCGCTAGACTAATCTCCGGCTTAAATAGGCGGGAGCATATTACCCCTACCCTGCGATCACTGCACTGGCTCACTGTGGTAGATCGCATTGAGTTTAAGGCTCTCTGTCTCGCCTATCGCGCTTATCATGGGACGGGCCCACAATACCTGAATTCCTTGATAACGCGATACACCCCTGCACGAGGACTTAGATCACTTACAGCTGGTCTCGTCACTTGTCCATCTGCTCGCCTGCTTACCTTCGGGGGTAGACGCTTTTCTGTGAGAGCAACGGCCCTATGGAATAGTCTCCCTGTTTCTATCCGGTCTCTCCCCTCCATTATGGCCTTTCGTAAAAGGATAAAAACTTGGTTTTTTGAGGGAAAAGCAGGCTGAGTCACGTTAGTTTTCCCTGTTGTTCCTTGGTAGTTTGCTTTTTTGTGCTCTCCTTTTTTCTTTTCCTTCTATTTTCTTTCCCTGACTTGATTTATCTATTTACAGGTATGTCTTCTGCGCTTAGACGCTTCCCTGACGGGTCAGTATTTGGCGCATTACAAATACAATAAATCAATCAATCAATCAATCAAGGCAACCCAAAAAAATGTTTTTTTTCTTAAAGGACTAATGACATTTTTTTTAAAACTACTGATGTAATGTTATATTTATGGGTGGAACTCCACTTTAAGTCCAAACCCCTCAATATTTTAGAGGTGTGCATCTTCACTGGTCTCACAATTTGATTTGATAATGATTATGCTATTAACGGTTCGATTTAATTCCGCAAGGTATCACGATAACAACCCATGGTTTTCATTATGAAAAAAGCACACTTTCCTGCATGTAGCAAAGTCTGAACACAGCAGACAACAACAGTATTTATTTAGAACAGTAAATACTAAATGACACAGCCCCCATGCACATTAAACAGTCCCCTTTACATTACACAGCCCCCCTCTACATTCCACTAATTTAACAACGCCATCATCTCATTTTGTTGTTTTCTAATTATTTTCTACATACAATTGTTGCTCCAGCTCCACCCCAGATGACGACTTTTTAGTTGAAACGCATCGGGTGGACCCACCTATATACATTGTTCTTGTAGCTTGATATTCCTATGATGATCATCTAAAATGTGAGTGTTCATTTAAATTTTTTAAGAAATACTACTCCTAAACAGGATCACGCTATTCGGTTTTCTTTCTATATAACATGCATGGCATGAGGATACCGAGTCTCTGCCTCCAACAAGAGTACACGCTACATGTTGCACATCCCCAATATATATTGAAGTCTTGGATTGCTTGTGCTGAGTTGCTGGTTGGATTCACGACCAGCTGTACCCATCGAGTTGACCAACATTAAAAGTTGTTTATGACTTGGGTGTTATAAGCCTGTCTAAGTCATTTATATCCGGTAAGCCTCCTCCTACCATCGGTGGTGGTGTTTCTGACTATCGTCCTTCTAATCCAGAGGGTTGCACCTGTGTCGGACTCTCCATTTCAATTCACCAGATTTCCTTCACACTTTTGGACTGCTGTCACTCTTTTTATATTGAATGGACTCAACTTTCCGTTTTTTTATATACATAACTTTTCACTGATAGGTGGAATTTATTATAAATTAGGGTGTTGCACTTGGCAATTGTGACGTGGTGTAATTTAAGGGAACTGATGTTTTTTTTTTTTTTTTATTTGGCTATGCTACATTTAATCATGTGATTTAATAATTTTATCCATATACATTAATAAGCGCTAGACTTTTTTCATATTGGCTCCAGCAGTTAGCTTTGATACTGTGCCATACACAAATGTAACTTTGGGCTGTACATTGATAACAGATATAGGAAACATAATGGCCCAGATTCTCGTAGACTGGCGTATCTTTCCGGCGGCGTAACGTATCTGATTTACCAAGTGCTGTATTGCTCCGTAAGTTGCGGCGGCGTAGCGTAAATCGGCCGGCGTAAGCCCGCCTAATTCAAATGTGGAAGAGGGTGGGGGGTGTTTTATGTTAAACTACTGTGCCCCAACGTGATTGACGTTTTTCACGAACGGCGCATGCGCTGTCCGTGGAAATCTCCCAGTGTGCATTGCTCCTAATACGCCGCAAGGACGTATTGGTTTTGACGTGGAATTACGTCCAGCCCCATTCACGGACAAGTTACGCAAACGACGTAACTTTTTCAAATTTCGATGCGGGAACGACGGCCATACTTAACATTGGCTGCGCCTCATATAGCAGGGGCAACTATATGCCGGGAAAAGCCTAACGTAAACGTCGTAACTTTACTGCGTCGGCCGCGCGTACGTTTGGGAATTCGCGTATCTAGCTAATTTGCATACTCAATGCGGAATTCGATGGAAGCGACACCTAGCGGTCTAAAAAAAAATGCAGTTTAGATTCGACGGCGTAAGAGACTTACGCCTGTCGGATCTAATGGATATCTAATGGATATCTATGCATAACAGATTCTAGGAATCAGTCGCATAGACACGACAGCTCAACGCAGAGATACGACGGCGTATCTGGAGATACGCCGTCGTATCTCGGTTGAGAATCTGGGCCAGAGTGTATTAATGATGTAATTTTCTTAGATTTTTCCTATGTTATTTACTTTGTATTACACATTTTTTGCATTGTGTACTATTGTTTTCTGTACTTACTGATTTGATCCTTGTAACTGTGATAGATTTCTTTAAATACTCTCAATAAAAATAACATATGTGAAAAAAAAGGATAGAATGGTTAGTTCCACTTTAAGTAAGAATACGCATACCTCTTGTATTTAGACAATATTTGTTGAACCTTGAGTTTGAAGTTAAAAAAAAAAAGTAATTGTTAGCAGAGCGATCCAGGGTATGCCAACTGAGCCAGATGAATAATTCCAGGGACCTTTAAATAGCTAAAGAATGTTTACTTGATTTGAAGGGTGTACTGTAGTTTGCCCAAATATATACCCTCAATGGCATCTATCAGCTAAGGCACATTTTCAAATAAGCTGCAGTGGGAAAATACCGTATACATCTAGATTCAGCTCAAAGAATATAATTGGAAGTGACACATGTGCTTGAAAGACCAGAAATGACACATGCATTGTCATTTATGTGCAGGATGTACAATAGCCAAGGCTATAATGTAATTATATGTCTCACTAACTTGTTATTAGCATCTGCGTCACTTTTATTTTTAGCAAAAATATGATTTTTTATTAAATGTCATTGCGTATTTTAGCATTCATTTACCAAAACTGTGAGCCTGTATCTAAGGTTAATTCAACTTTTTTTTCCCTTAAGATTTTAGTTTATTTCATCAAATCCGTTTTAAAAATAGCTGTGTGCAAGCGTACCACAACAAAATTAAAAGCAGATGAAAGTACAGAGAGTAGGAGGTTGAAATCCACTAAGAGTGAATAATATAATGGCTTCACACAGAGAAGCAAGAAAGGAAAGCAGGAATAATGTGTGTCACCTAAATGTGAGAGAAAAGAGCATACATACATACATATTTGCGTTATAGAAGTAGGCAGATGAGGAAACAGAATCAGTGAAAACATTCTCAGAATTCCAAATAATATTATGTCTCTGCACAATAGAAACAGTTGTTGTTCACTTTTTAATCTGAACCCTTTGAAAGTCTTAAGCCGAACGAAATTTGGACAGTTCAGCAGGGACTGGTCGAGTTTCGATCCATTTATGGGCCAGCTGGTCAACGCTCTATCCTGGCCTAGGCCAAAAAGGCCCAGGCCTAGGGCAGCATTTTGCAGGGGGCAGCATGGAAAGAGTCCCCGCCGGCTTGCACTACACTGTTAGTGTAACACAAGCTGCTTCTAATTTTGACTGTCCTATCATCCTGGACCACAAACCCTCACTGTGCTATATGTTTTCTGCTACACCATTGGCATGGCTATATCTTCTTGGTCCTCTCCATAAAATTATCAGAAATTTGTGCTTAAATTAGAACTCTAGGCAACACTTTATTTTTTCATTTTGGATTGCGTATGGGAGGTTTATAGCCCCTGTCAGTTTATTTTGTTACCATCCCTGTCCCATTGCAGCGATTTCCCTTCAATTCCTGCCCCATAGCCAAACAGGAAGTGAGAGGAAATCTATGCAAATTAAGGGAATCCAATGCCCACTCAAAATTTCAGGGCAAATTGACAGAAAGGAGTGGGTCATATTTAAATTAGGGAGTGCTCGAGTTTAGTCAGGCCTAGGGCAGCACAAAACCTAAATACACTACTGCAGCTGATAGTACCCAAGTTGATCCATTGATCACCTTGGGTACAACCAGCCTGTCGTATTTTTGGCATATGATTACTGCTGGTGGCCATAGCAGTATTCATTGCATTTTGCCATCTGCACCTCCCCTTTTGGCAGAACACAAAAACTTCTGCAGGAGGCATTCTACCATTAACAATGAATGTGTTGATGTAGGAACACCAAGTGTGGTGAAAGAAAAGAAAATTGAATGGGCTGCCTAACCCCTGAAATTTAAATTTTTTTACTTTTTAGTTTTGGATACAGTTTCTTCTTCCCGTCCCGTCCCATGGTACCAAGACAATATGTAGGGTATTCAGTTGTCACAAGAAAGGATGGCACAGACTACTTGCTAAATATGTGTTTTCATTTTTGTCTGTGTTCCTGTTAGAGAACATTTCCATCACTTCTTCTAATAACATTTCCCCAACAGTTTTAGTATTTGGATTGAGAACAGGCAAAATGGCATCTAAGCTTTTCGTGTAAGGTACCTAGTGCAGAAGTTTTTAGTTTGGGGTTTTTAAAGCTGAAAGCACTGGAAAATGGCAAATTGCCCTAACTGCACTAACCTCAAACCTGTCTCTATCAGACAGGCCAAGCTAGTGTGTTATTGCCTCTGGATACTTTTACACTAAAACCCTGTACACACGATCGGTTTGTCTGATGAAAACAGACCGATGGACGGTTTGCATCGGACAAACCGATGGTGTGTGGGCCCCATTGGTTTGTTTTCCATCGGTGAAAAAAACTAGAACATGTTTTAAAATTTTCCTATGGATAAAAAAAACGATAGAAAAAAACGATCGTCTGTGTGGAAGTCCATCGGTTAAAAAACCATACATGCTCAGAATTAAGTCGAAGCATGCTCGGAAGCATTGAACTTCATTTTTCTCAGCACGTCGTAGTGTTTTGCGTCACCGTGTTTTGGCAAGGTCAGATTTTTGACCGATTGTGTGTAGGCAAGACTGATGAAAGTCAGCTTCATCGTATATCTATATCCGATGAAAAAATCCATCGGATTAGATTCCATCAGATATCCGATCGCGTGTACGGGCTTTAGTGTTCTGGAACACGTCTCGTTTATCCATCACTTTGCATTTGACTTCATTATGCAATGTATAAAGACCTTTGCACTGCTATCTAATGTCATCCAGTGTAACTACAATTTGTTTGTATACAAAAAATTAGAAAAAAAATTATATATTTTTTCATACTTACCAGAAGTGGCTGTTACTAGACAGATCGTCCTAATCTTTAAGTGGCACAATCTAGTTTACCTATGTGTTTAAGTTAAAAAAAGTGGGTAACTAAAGCGCTAGCCAACAGTGAAAGTGATAAGTGACCAATAAAATAACTCAAAATGCTGCTCAAATCTAAAATGTGCTAACAACAAATATAGGGTATAAAGTGGAAGTGATGAGCGCAAACTGAAAATCTAAAAGTGAATATAAAGACAGTCAAAAGACTGATAACATCTATAGATCAACGAAAAAACCATAAATAAAAATCCAAAACTTAAACCAAATGCAACTAATGTATCAAAACATATGAATAAAGTCCAATGTGTATAGATCCAGTGAATCAACTTGTATAAAAGCTTCTGCCCTTGGACATCACTGTAGACAATCTGAATGGAACTTCACAATGATTGAGCTCACAGAGCGCTTACCTCCAGTTAGAGGATAATACGTATCAACGAAATCCTCGGAATGTTGGGATGGTCTCCAAGAGAAATCCCCTCCAGCCAAAGGATGATGCGTGTCCCCGAAATCCTCCTATTGCTGGGTTGGAATCCAGGAGCGTTCTCTGTGTACACTAGTGGTGTAGGTCTCGATGAGGTGGAGTCAGCAACTCTGCTGCCAGCTTCAGTAATGTCTTCTCTCTAAATAGAGAGAAGACATTACTGAAGCTGGAAGCAGAGTTGCTGACTCCACCTCATCGAGACCTACACCACTAGTGTACACAGAGAACGCTCCTGGATTCCAACCCAGCAATAGGAGGATTTCGGGGACACGCATCATCCTTTGGCTGGAGGGGATTTCTCTTGGAGACCATCCCAACATTTCGAGGATTTCGTTTATACGTATTATCCTCTAACTGGAGGTAAGCGCTCTGTGAGCTCAATCATTGTGAAGTTCCATTCAGATTGTCTACAGTGATGTCCAAGGGCAGAAGCTTTTATACAAGTTGATTCACTGGATCTATACACATTGGACTTTATTCATATGTTTTGATACATTAGTTGCATTTGGTTTAAGTTTTGGATTTTTATTTATGGTTTTTCGTTGATCTATAGATGTTATCAGTCTTTTGACTGTCTTTATATTCACTTTTAGATTTTCAGTTTGCGCTCATCACTTCCACTTTATGTGTTTAAGTTAGTTGGTTTAGTCTATAGATAGAACTCTACCTTCTTCCTCATGTTTACTCAGTTAGGGCCAGATTCACAAAGCAGATGCGCCGACTTAACTCGAGATGCGCGGCGTAATTGAAAAATGCGCCGCGCGTATCTTTGCGCCGTATCCTCAAAACGAGATACGCCTGAAATCCATTTGTTTCCGTCCTACCTAAAAGAATTACACCGGCGCTTCCTCGCGCGCAAAATACGCTAGACACACCGCTGTTTTGATAGGCCAAGATGCAAATGAGGGAGATAAGGCGATCCACAAAATTAAGTGTGTGCGGCGTAGATTACGCCCTGTGCGCTTCTGCTAGTTTCATGGTGTAAAATTACACTTTATAAAAGGTGCCCTAATTTTACACCAGCCGTGTAAAGGTCAGCTAAAGCAACACCATTAAGGAAGAGCTGAGCACACACACTTGCAGGACAAAAATCTGTATGCCAACATGCCAGGGGCATCCATGCTCATAACTATACTAGTGACTTTAGTAACCAAGGGTACCCCCTCTTCTAAGGGAACAGCAGTCAGGAGACGCCTCGCAGAATGCATCTTTGCACAGTAAGCACACACATTAATCATGGCACAATGAGAATGCATGCATGCACACCCACTGTGGTCCCTAGCACAGACACATCAAATGCACATCTAATTGGATTAGATCCAAGTACCCCCAATGGTACTTGGGAGCAGTAACGCCACGCCAAGGCTCCAATTATGTCACTGTGCATTCATACACCATTCACATGGACCTGGGATCACTTCTCCCTGGTCCTGGGGATCCCTACTCCACCAAAACTGAGGGTGACACCCTTATTTAATCAGGAATGCCACCCCCACATTCACACATCATTCACACACATTAAACAAATCATAAGTACAGTATACTATAAAAAATAATAAAAATCAAAAATCAAAAGTAACCCCAAAAATTAACGGCGGCGGCGTAAGCTACGCCTGGGCCGCCCACGGCCACGGCCAACCAGGGGAGACTCCTGGGGGGGGTGAGCAGGGGAAGGAGACTCATGGGGGGGTGAGCAGGGGAAGGAGGAGCCTCCCCTGGTGACTGTCCTCCTGCTGGCCTGCCCTCCAAGGCCACTGCAATTCTGTTCAGACTGATTGTGAGGGCAGCCGTATTGGCCTGGACAGCCCGGGTATTGTCCTGGACAGCCTGTGTCAGGGCACTCACCTCCTGGGCCACGCCTGTTGTGGCGGTCTGCAGGTCACAAATGCATGTGATGACCGCCAAGGAGTTTGTGGCCACATCAGTGAGTGACTCCTTAATTAAGCCCAGGCTGTCCTCCATCTGGGTCAGAGTCTGTTTGATCTGAACCAGATGGCGGGTCTGCCGGGCATTGTCCCTCTGCAGACTGGCCAGCAGACGCTCGGCCACCCCCCTGGTCTCATGGGTCGCCATCCTGCCTGCAGCTGAGTCTTGTGGCCTGGGAGGAGGGGAGAGAGAGACCCTTGTGGGTGGAGGCCTGTTGGGGGAGGAGTGGGAGGGGCTACCCCTGATGGAGGCCTGACTGCTGCCAGCCACAGGGGTAGCCTCAGGGGGAACCACATCCGTAGCCAAAAGGATTTCCCTGGCAATCTCCATATCTTCATCCTCAGCCTCCCCCCTCATCCTCCCCCCCTCAATCTCCTCATGAGGGGAGGTGTGGCCACTCCCCTCCCCTGGGGACTCCTGCCATTCTTGGGGCTCCTCAGCAGCCTCTTGTCCTGGGGATGGTGCAGCCTGGCCTGATGGCCCAGCAACCTCCTGGCCTGATGGCCCAGCAATCTCCTGGCCATCTGTGGAGGACACAAAACATACACAGGTTGGAGGATCCACACACTTGGCACATCTTCCCTTCCCCCACCCACACATGCTAATCACCAGATAGAAAAACCCAAAAGTTGCCTGTCCTCACAGGAGAATCAGATTGAAAGCCAGGCAGGCCCACCACCTGCTGTGGGCATCTTGGCCGGCTTCCCGGCTTATTCATTGGTCGATTGAAGCAGCGCAGCCATTGGCTCGCACTGCTGTCAATCACAACCAATGATGCGGTGCGCCGGGGGCCGTGATATGGCCGTCGGCTGTATCACGCCAGCAAGAACTCCACACCATGCGAGCTCTCTCGCATGAATGTGTGGAGTTCTTGAGGGGAAGACCAGAGACAGCCACCGAGAGACCTCAGAATACCAGGATCGGGGCCACACTGTGCAAAATATAACATGTTTGTTATTTTTTTAAAATAAAAAAATTTCCTTTACAAACCCTTTAAGCCTAAACTCACTCATTTATTCTAGCTTCCTTATGTACCAATCAGGCAGGCCCTTGAACTACATAGCTGATGGTAGATATTCTGAATCGGCTGCAAAGGCTATGAATGTGGTTTTCAGTAGCACATGGAGCTCATTGCCCTGAAGAGATTATCCATACCAAATCACCTTTCCAGATAGCTTACTCAGTCACAACTCACATGAAAGAAGATCTGGCGATGTTTATTCGCCGTATGATCCGTAGAATGTAAGTTACAACAGGTAAAAGAACGATTCTTCCATGCAGGTAGAAGATACACACAGGTCACATGAATTACAGCATTAAAATGACTGATACAGAAAAAGAGGGGGAGGAGACTGAGCAGCATGGAAACTACGGAATGCCACAAGAGACAAACTAGATAGACATTAAAGAGACAGTACATAATAAAAATAATATCATGTAACATGACACTCCCCGCCTGAAATCTTTAGATTTCAAAGTCTATTACATATATAAAGATAAGTCCAACTTGAACCTGTAGGGGAAGAAACGTTAAAGGTAAAACTGGTGTGTAAACCATAGATACGAGATACCCGCAAACACAAGAAGGTATGCAGTAAATGAACAATGAAACATGACGTCCAAAAAACAGATGGCTTGAGTCCTGTAGTCTATCGTTTATAATCGTGGGACTTCAACAGTAGCACAGTCAATAGTGATAGTGATATTCTCCCCGCCATAGCAGGTATAGCCGGTACTCCTGCCTAAGTCACTCACTTGGGAGAAGAAGCACCAATTCCGTGATTGGTCGTGAGAAAGTCTGAGCAGAACCTCCTTTAGTTATCTTAATCTCAACCTTTCGAACCTTTCCATCATCGCTGGGCATTACGCTTGTTACAAGACCCATAGGCCACTCATTGCGACAGACTTCTCTATCTTTCAGAAGAACAAGGTCTCCTACTTTGAGGTTAGGCTTGGGTGTTTGCCATTTGGAACAGCTTTGAAGGGTATGCAGGTACTCTTTTCTCCAGCGGTGCCAAAACACATTGGCTAGGTGTTGCACCCGTTTCCATTGACGCCTATAGATATCCTTCGGGTCAATCTCGGCAGAAGATATCACGGTAGTTCCAACCTTCTGAGTAAGGAGTGTGGCTGGGGTAAGGATCATTGGAGCATCAGGATCGGAAGATACTGGTACTAGAGGCCTTGCATTAATGATGGCGGATACTTCTGAGAGAAAGGTACTCAAAGTCTCATGAGTCAATAGTGAAGACTTGTGGTCCTGCAACATGGAATCGAGAATTCTTCGAGCGATTCCAATCATTCGCTCCCAGGATCCTCCCATATGCGAAGAATGTGGTGAATTAAACAGCCAAGTACATCCATTGTTTGCTAAGAAATTGTCTAGTTGAAGTTCTTTACAGGCTCCAACGAAGTTGGTACCACAGTCGGATCTTAGCTGTTTGACAGGTCCTCGGATGGAGAAGAATCTTCGTAAAGCGTTGATGAAACAAGACGAATCCATTGACTCGATCACCTCGTATGCTGAGACAGGTAAACAACACAGCCCACCTCTTGCTATTGGCTGCTCCACCGCGAGTCCTACGAGTTACCACAGTCCACGGACCAAATACATCAACTCCAACGTAGGTGAAGGGTGGATCTGTACTTAGGCGATCAAATGGCAGGCTTGCCATTTGTTGTAGTTGGTGTCTACTTCTTAACTTGCGACACTTGACACATTTAAAAAGCAGGGAAGAAACACATCTCTTCATTCCAACAATCCACAAGCCAGCTGACCTGATAGCGCCTTCTGTAAATTGTCGGCCTTGGTGTTGTATTAGTTCGTGATGGTGCCGTATTAGAAGAGTGGCAATGTGGTGCTGACCTGGTATGATGACGGGGTTTTGTTCCTTGCTGCACAGGTCAGATTTCTCTATTCGACCTCCAACGCGTAGCAACTGATTGTCATCGACTACAGGGTTCAGATTAAATAGTGAACTACCCTTTGATAGAGGTATTCCACCTTTGAATCTGTGCAACTCTTCCATGTACACTTCTTGTTGTACACAGCGAATGATAACCCTTTCCGCCTGCTCAATTTCCGTTGCAGTAGGGAGGTTGGTATAGATATGCCAGCCATGACATTCTGAAGTTGAGCTCCTTTTAAAACAATGGGCAATGTGTATCAAATATGCAACGGCCCTAACAGCTGATGACCAGGTTGAGAAACGTTCAAAACGATGCGACTTTAGTTTTTGTTCTGAACTCGCAGAGGTACGCAGTGTGGTGTACATAGACCTGATTTCTTTATCATCGTCAGGATGTACCAGTTCATAGGTAGTGTCCGTGGAAATTGAGTAGGAGTTTTCAGAAAGAAATCTTGGAGGCGACAGCCACAAGCAGTCGAGGAGAGCTACTGGAGATATAGCTCTTGTCCCACAATCGGCAGGATTAAGGTCAGTGGGAATATGATGCCATTGCTTTGGCAAGGAGAACCTTCTGATACGTTCTACTCTATTGCTGACGTACACGTAAAATTGTTTAGTTTGGTTGTAAATGTAACCAAGCACTATCTTGCTGTCTGTGTAAAATGTGAAGGAATCAATGTTAATGTCCATTTCACTCTTTATGACTTCAGCTATTTCCACTGCTAGCACAGCTGCACAAAGTTCAAGTCTGGGTATGGTATGTGCGGGTTTTGGTGTTAGCTTTGTCTTGCCTAGAACAAAGTTGCAGTGTATGTCTCCATTAACTCCTGAGGTCTTCAAATAGGCCACTGCAGCTATAGCTTCAACTGATGCATCTGAGAAAATATGGATTTCCCTCTGGACAGCGGCTGAGATGGAGACTGGGGCATAGCAACGTGGAATTTGGAGCTGTTCTAATGTCTTCAGAGAACCTCTCCATTTCTCCCATCTTTGTTGTTTCTCAATAGGTAACGGAGTGTCCCAATCTATGTTATCAGTAGTAAGCTGTCTTAATAACATCTTACCTTGGATGGTGACTGGGGCTATAAATCCCAGTGGGTCGTAGATGCTGTTCACTACGGACAAGACTCCTCTCTTGGTGAAGGGTTTGTCACAGGTTGACACCTGGAAGGTGAATGTGTCTACTTTGATGTTCCACAGCAGACCTAGACTTCTCTGCATAGGGGGTGTGTCTGAGCCAAGGTCAAGGTTTTTCACACTGGCAGCATAGTCCTCAGGGTGAAATGCATTCATTAGCTCTTGGCTGTTAGATATAATTTTGTGAAGTCTCAAGTTTGCTACAGCTAGCATCTCCTTTGTTCTGGTAAGAAGATTAATTGCTTCTTTAGCAGTAGGAAAGGATTTGAGCCCGTCATCTACGTAAAAGTTCCTTTCAACAAATTGACGAGCATCGGATCCATACTCAGCTTCTCCAAGCTGAGCTGTCTTTTTTAGTCCATAGATTGCTACAGCTGGGGAAGGGCTGTTCCCAAAGACATGCACCCTCATTCGGTAATCAATTACCTCTTTGTTGATGTCGTTGTCCTTGTGCCATAGAAACCTGAGGTAATTCCTGTTATCTTCCTTGACGATGAAGCAGTGGAACATTTGTTGAATGTCGGCCATCACCGCTACAGGTTCTTGACGAAAGCGAATTAGGACTCCAATGAGGTTGTTGTTCAAGTTGGGCCCTGTGAGGAGCATGTCGTTAAGTGAGAAGCCTTCATGTTGGGCACTGGAGTCAAAGACAACTCTGATTTGGTCTGGCTTTCGTGGGTGATACACACCGAAGGAAGGGAGGTACCAGCATTCTTCTCCTTCTTTCAATGGGGGTGCAGGTTCGGCATGACCCCTGTCAAAGATATTCTGTATGAAGTCCACAAAATGTCTTTCCATCTCTGGCTTCCTGCTTAAGGTACGCTTTAAGGAGGAGAATCTTTTGACTGCTTGATGTAGATTGTTTGGTAGCTTCTCTCTCGGGAGGCGAAAGGGTAGGGGTGCTACCCAGCTATTGGAATCTTCCTGAAAGAACTCATTGTCCATTACTTTAAGGAATTCTTTGTCTTCTGCCGAAGGAGCCAACTTGTCGTCTTCACTGCTTACATTGAAAACTGTAGAACCAAAGCTGTCATCGTAGGTGCGGGAAAGGTTTGTGTTGCAATGTTGCAACTGGCTCAAAGTGAGTATTACGACCATTTGGCAATACATTTGTCTTGAATGAAGAAATGTTAGTAGGCCTTTTCATTTTGCCTATACAGACGTTGCCTATGATGACCCAGCCTAAGTCCAGGTACTGGGCGAATGGGGCCTCTGGAGGTCCGCTGACCTGCCTGTGTACCTTGTGGATCCTTAGAATATCTCTTCCCAGCAGAAGAAGGATTTTAGCATCTTTGTCAAGTGGTGGGATTTCACTGGCTATTGACCTTAGATGAGGGTGGTAGAAGGCAACTTCTGGTGTAGGTATTTCTTCTTTGTTGGCTGGTATCTGGTTACACTCTACAAGTGTAGGTAAGGGTAATTGTAGGTTATTTTCTAGGGAGGACACAATAAATCCATGAGCCCTTCTTCCAAAAACCTCTGTAGTTCCACTACAAGTGCCTAAGGTGTAAGGGTGAACCTCTCCTATTGTGCAAAATAGATCGAACAGTTCGGATCGTGCAAGCGATCGATTGCTTTGATCATCTAAGATAGCATACACCCTTAAAGTCTTTTCTGGCTGATCCTTGTGATGAATATTCACTAGGCAAATTTTAGCGCAAGATTTGTCACAGTGGTCTTCCCCACAGACTTCAGTGCACGAAGAAAATACCATGGTGGAATTAGGTACGTGATCTGTACTCTTCCCGCTGTGGTTCTGCCCAGGAGGAAGGTCTGCATGTTGTGAAGGATTGGACTCAAGGGGATGGAGTGCTTGCACATGGTCCTCGGAACCGCACTCTATGCACTTGATAGGAGTTTTACATTCCTTGGCAAAGTGATCGGTGGAAGCACAGCATCTATAACATACCCCAAAAGTCTTTAGGAGTTCCTTTCGTTCTTGTAGGGGCATAATCGGTTTGGGTTTTCGATCTTGCCGCTCTTGTTTGGGGCGGGAGTGGGAATAATGTCTGTCTTCCTAACAGACACGGGACCTCTGCGGTTCCTGTAGCTAGTATGTAGGTTGTCACCTTTAGGTGAGGGAGTATTGAACTCACTGAATGCAAAACTAGGATCGTTCTTGGTGTCAGCAATGTTCCTGACGAAATTGCAGAAGTAGGAGAACGGGGGAAAGGAAACCTTGTTTTCCCGTTTGTATGATGACCCAACTTGGATCCACTTTTCTTGTAGGCCATGCGGAAGCTTGCAAACGATAGGGTTAACTCCTCGAGCAGTGTCCAGGTAACTGAGGCCAGGTAGCTTAGGGTCAGTTTTGGCAAGCTGGACTTCGAGAAGAAGGTCACTGAGTCTCTGGAACTCTTTATTGTCCTTACCAGATATCCTTGGGAAATTTTCCAATCGTTTGAGCAATGCATTCTCTATGGCTTCAGGACTACCGTAAGTCTGTTCTAGACGCTCCCATGCTGCGGTGAGACCTGCAGTTGGATTGTCGATGTAAACTGACCTGAGGCTCTTGACACGTTCTGTAGACTGTGGGCCAAGCAACCCGATCAGCAGATCCAGCTCACGATCGGCAGTAATACCGATACCGCCTAATGTAGTTTTGAAAGCGGCTTTCCAGCTTCTATAATTTTCAGGATGGTCGTCGAAGTTTACTAGGCCTGACTTGGTGAGCTCATGTCGAAGTAAGTACTTTACTACCTCTGTTGTATCGGTTGCCTCTGACTTTACATAGGAGGTTGCTGGTTGATTGTTGTGGATTGCATTGTTTATGGTATTGTTGCAAAGAGACGTGGGAAGATATGGTGCAGCAAGGGCATTCAGCTGAATTGTTGGGTGAAGGTCTGGAACAGTACTGTTAGCAGGAGGCTGGCGACTTGCTTGCGGATTAGTGTTACAAAAAAATCACTGGCGCTCAATGGGAAATAACTAATATCCCATGAAATACTTGAAACCCTCGTATGGGCTGAGAACAGTCCGTGCTGCAGAGATCCGGATACCCTGAAGTACCACAAATACACAAATACACCAAAAAGGAAAACTCTGCGCTCCTGAAAGTTCACCAATTATAAATCCACTTAATGTTTGTGAAGAAAAAAACATACATTAACACTTTAATTTTCAGAAGATCCAGTCCTTTATATGGTTAAAAAAGGGAAAGTTTCCACAATGTACACAATATAATAAAAAAAGTATAAAAAAAACTTTCCAAATGTCTGCATCAGACCAGCACCCTCTTCAGACTTCAAATGGTTAAAGCTTGCGGTTTTAGTTTGTGGGCTGTCTAGCAAGACATCATTAGTGCAAATGGTGAGCACAGTACATTACCCAGCCAGATGTAAACATCGATCGAATGTCCTTCTCCTGGCTGATGTAACAATGTCCGGGATCCTAGGCTCTCTCCTATGCGGGTCTGGAAGCTTCACAGACCCGATAAATGTGACTGCTGGAGACACAGGGTGGATCAGCCTATCAGAAAGGACGCTCTCCCTGGGTGAACATGCAAGCGTCCCACGTCTGAGACACTGTTTCAGTAAACCAGCTGTACTGCAGGGAGAAGTTTAGGCGCCCTCCAGTGGGCAAAATGCAGTATGCGCTTGTTGAAAAATCAACAGCGTTGCATGGCGATTAAAATAATCGGATATAAAAGTTCTTATGCATGAATAGGATCTTCCATCATAAAAGGGGGATATTAAGAGGGGTCCTAGACGACGCGTTTCGCCCTTACAAGAGCTTTGTCACAGTCCATTAAGTGGATTTATAATTGGTGAACTTTCAGGAGCGCAGAGTTTTCCTTTTTGGTGTATTTGCGGATTAGTGTGACAGTCGGGAGCTGCACTGGGGTGGGTTTGCATGTAGGAAGTGGCTGGAACAGCTTTTACCTGATGATGTGGTGAAGTCCTTGCGTTTGCGTGAAACGTGGAGGTAATTGAGTGTTCACTGCTGTGGTTTAGAACATAGTTCTTAGTGCGTTCAAAAGGATCTTCTACATCTGCCTTGACGCTGACCCTTTCGCTAGCGTTTTCATCTGCACCCATAGCTTGTTCCAAAACCTTTAGTTTTGCTGCAGCTGCCTCGTAGTTGCTCTGTTCCTTTAAAGCTTCAATTGCTGCCCTTTGACGCGCTGCCTCGGTTTCCATTTCTGCTCTCTTTTTTGCATATGCGGCCCGTACCTTGATAGCCTCTGCTTCGGCGCGGGCATTTATTAGCTGTTCACTAAGCGTTGAGTGCCTTGAACTTCGGGATCTAGAGGAACCTTTAGAACGTCTGGTGGATACAGATTTGTGAGATACAGTGTCCCGTGGCAGCATTAATTTTGCTTCTGCCTTTGCTTTTGTTCGCTGGATAAAGCTTTCTCTTTCCTCATTAAGAAGCTGGGCATTGTTAAGTTGCTCTAAGGACTCCTCAGTGTTGATGCTTTGCAGAATAGTTTTATATTTATTGCTTGTAGTCTGGTACAGTTCATATGAAGCAGAGAGATGCTTTATGGCACCCTCTAGTTGCAGTACCTCATGACTGGGACATGAAATCACATCAATGTGGGTGAGGATTTTATCCCAAATCTGCTTCAAACTGGTTGCTAGTTCAGTTCTCATGGATTCATAGTTCTCTTTAACCTTCCAAGTGGGTTTCACAGAGCGTTTGGTCAATGCAGTGGACTCTGGGTCCTCATCCTGGCTTTCTCTGTGTGGTGCATGCTGTGGTGTTTCATCACACACTGAGCCCTTTCCACTCATGATGGCCTGCAGTACACAGGCTTGACTGGAGCAATGAAGAGTGTCTGTATACTGTGAGGAGCTGTAACAAGCTGTGCTGGGGTTGTATGCAGAATTCTCATGCAATACACACAGTTACACTTCACTATGATCTGTCCTGTGACGCAGTTATCTCTGTGCAGGCTGCTGGATACGTTCTTTTACTATTCTGAATCGGCTGCAAAGGCTATGAATGTGGTTTTCAGTAGCACATGGAGCTCATTGCCCTGAAGAGATTATCCATACCAAATCACCTTTCCTGATAGCTTACTCAGTCACAACTCACATGAAAGAAGATCTGGCGATGTTTATTCACTGTATGATCCGTAGAATGTAAGTTACAACAGGTAAAAGAACGTTTCTTCCATGCAGGTAGAAGATACACACAGGTCACATGAATTACAGCATTAAAATGACTGATACAGAAAAAGAGGGGGAGGAGACTGAGCAGCATGGAAACTACGGAATGCCACAAGAGACAAACTAGATAGACATTAAAGAGACAGTACATAATAAAAATAATATCATGTAACATGACAGTAGATGTAAAGGAGATTGTACAATCAGAATATATAGTGTATGGTGAGCTTTACAGACATCGAGGGACACACTTCTGTTTTTAGTACTACTGCCTGCATGTGACACATATCTGTATGTGGGTACAGAGATGGGTGGGATCAATCTCCTGGATGAAAGGGGGGGGGCAGGTGAAGGGTGTGTGCTAATGAGGTCAGCCAGTGAATAATTTCCTGTGTCTTAACAATTTGCATGTTCTACATCTACATACAAGGAAGTCATGAATTTTCTATGGAACAAGCTGGAGGCTAAGGTAAAGCCTTGTCCTAAAGAAGCCTTATTCAACCAGGGTGCACAGGCATCCTGCGGTGCATTGAAGTTTCTTCAGGAGTGCCCTGGCAAAAGGCCTAAAAATTGTCCACAACTTGTATACAAGCCAGCTGATGGATCAAGCCTGCATTTTAGTTACACAAAGACACAGGTTTTCATTATGCATCATTACAACCTTCTAGCCACCGGCGTCCTAACAGCCAATGATGTCATCAGTAGGTAATGAGGATGTCCGTCACCTACAAAGCATCCATACATGACCCTTCCCCGCCCCTCTCCATCAGCACTGGGGGTGACATTAGCTGATTGATGGAGAGAAACTGAGAAGGAAGAGAAACATTGGAATACTAATCAGTACCAGTGTGCAAAAGTGTATTTGCTTTGGAAGACTAAATCACCTCTGAAATTGGGTGTCCTATGTGTGTGGGTGTTGCATTATGTAAAACTATTAGAATTGTTTTTTACATTTTAGAGCTGGGTGCCTCAAGACTGTCCATAATTTTAATGGGTGCCTTGAGATTGTCCTTAATTTTAACCACTTGCTTACAGGGCACATATACCCCCTTCCTGACCAGAGGACTTTTTGCGATTCGGCACTGCGTCGCTTTAACTGACAATTGCGCGGTCGTGCAACGTGGCTCCCAAACAAAATTGACGTCCTTTTTTCTCCACAAATAGAGCTTTCTTTTGATGGTATTTGATCACCTCTGCGGTTTTTATTTTTTGCGCTATAAACAAAAATAGAGCGATAATTTTGAAAAAATATGTAATATTTTTTTACTTGTTGCTATAATAAATAGCCCAATTTTTTTTTATTTATTTTTTCCTCAGTCTAGGCCGATACGTATTCTACATATTTTTGGTAAAAAAAATCGCAATAAGCGACTGGTTTGCGCAAAAGTTATAGCGCCTACAAAATAGGGGACAGAATTATTATTTTTTTACTAGTAATGGCGGCGATCTGTGATTTTTATTGGGACTGCGACCTTATGGCGGACACATCGGACACTTTTGACACATTTTTGGCACCATTCACATTTATACTGCGATCAGTGCTATAAATATGCACTAATTACTGTATAAATGTGACTGGCATTGAAGGGGTTAACACTAGGGGGTGAGGGAGGGGTAAATATGTACCCTGCATAGTGTTACTAACTGTGGGGGAAGGGGACTGACTGGGGGAGGTGACCGATCTGTGTCCCTATGTACAAGGGTCACAGATCGGTCTCCTCTCTCTGTTTACACACACAGATCCACGTCAATGTCTCTGTAACCGCCGATCGTGGGTGCCTGGCGGACATCGCGGCCGCCAGGCACGCGCATTGGCATCTCAGTGATGCGGTGGGCACGCGCGCGCTCGCACGCCCCCCAGTGGCCAGGAGGAGCGGAGGGTGTAAAAAGACGGCGGCTCAGAGAATTACAACCACCCTGCGGCCGTATAAAGTCGTACGGCCGTCAGGAAGTGGTTAAAGGGTGCTTTGAATGAAAAAAGGTTGAGAAATACTGTCCTAAATACATAGAAAGCCTTTTCTTTCTGCAACAGAAGTACATTAAAGGGGTTGTAAAGGTTTGTTTTTTTATTTTCTAAATAGGTTCCTTTAAGCTAGTGCATTGTTGGTTCAATTACCCTTTCCTTCGATTTACCTTCTAAATGTTTTTTTTTTTTTTTGTCTGAATTTTTCACTTCCTGTTTCTCCTCAGTAAGCTTTCCCCCATCATCCATGGGGGTTAGTGAGCCAGAACAGCTTACTGAGGAGGAACAGGAAGTGAGAAATTCAGACAAAGAAAACAAAGAAAAAAAACATTTAGAAGGGAAATCAAAGGAAAAGGTAAGTGAACCAACAATGCACTAGTTTAAAGGAACCTATTTAGAAAATAAAAAATGAACCTTTACAACACCTTCAATGTTATATTGGTACAAAGGGAAGCTGCAATTTAGAAAAAAAAAAAGTCAACGTATCCTTTAAGCCCATTTTTTTTGTTGCAGATTACCTACCTGAATGTCCTGCCAGTAACAGCACTTCGTGTCCCAAGGTGACAGTGGTAAAGCCACTGCCTTTTCATAAGCAGCAGTGTTTTCAGCCTCCTGTACGATCTCATTCATCTGGCCCCTTGGTTGCTTGGAGGCAACCCAACAGCCAACTAAAGAAGCACACATGGCAGGCTGACAACACTGCTGCCTAATTGTTGTTGTCAGTATTAATAATAATTATTGAACCTAAATTATGTAGAATGAAGTAACATAACTATTTACAGTGCTGAAAAGGAGATGCAGATGAAACTGACACTGTCTTTACAAATTAACTGTTAAGATGAGAACATCTTATTGTCTTATTTTTTGAATAAAGCAAATAGCTGCCACCAGCTGCTTACCATTATTGGAAGAAATAAAGAATTACCCTTCGTTACAAATTTGTAATTTTCTGATTGCCAACTACTATTGCCTGTTGTGTTGCCTTGGAAACTCTAGCCAGTGAGTCATTGTACAGTAATATTCCCCAAGGCAAGCCATTGAGGCTAGTATCTTACTCGATAGATGATGAAAAAGCACTGTACCAAGTTCCTAGGCCATGGCATGTACATCTGGTAAGTAGAAGGAAGGAGATTGCATGAAAAGCTATTCTAGTTTGTCATCTATGAAATAAGCTATATTTTAAGACAGTGTCCAGCTTTGTAATGAGGTAATTTCTTGGGACGAAAAAATCGATCCATTTGCCCATTGTATGGTTAAATATTGAGACTTGTGCTACCAACAAGAGGCTTAGATATAGCAAATAAGCAAAGCAACTTCTAGGCAAACCAGCCATAGACAGTTATTTATCAAACTACAATACACACAGACAGATTAGACTGATTAAACATTAGAGCCATTGATGTACTGGAGCTGGAAGTCCAGTGTTGGTAACCAAATATCTACTGCTTCAATTGGACAGGATTTATGCCCTGTACACACGATCGGTTCATCCGATGAAAACGGTCTGATGGATTTTTTCATCAGATATCCGATGAAGCTGACTTTCATCAGGCGTGCCTGCACACCATCGGTTAACAAAATGATCGTTACAGAATGCGGTGACGTAAAACACGTGCTGATTCTGAGCAGTGTATCAAATACTTCTTCTCCCCACTGTATATGGTGACCCCCTCCTAAATAATATTATTAGATGGAGTGTTTATATCACCCCAGATCTGACTAGAAGCTCTTGGCTTTCTCCCAGTGGAGGGGAGTTCTCTACTTCTTGCCCAACACTAACTACTCAATAGCATATCTGTGCGTCATGGTCGGCTCAGTTTTCCTAGGTGCTCCAGTGCCTGCCCAGGGAGATTTATTTGTATGCATGTTCATATTTTAGGCAAGTAATCATATTTATTGCTGACTCCCAATTGTGTGTCCTGAAGAAGCAGACCAGCGAAATGTGCCGGTGCACATGGGTTCACTTACCCCTTATGTTACATCTACAAATTCTGTAAAGTATTGGTTCTTAAATTACCAGTTTCTGTGATATATATGTAACGGTCAGGGGTTAACACCGTTCACGATCTCCCATTCCATCAACCCAAGACAGCTTATCGAACAGTCCAACCATCCAGCAGACCGATCCATTCCATAAGAATTCCCCCAGAATTAAGACGAGACAAGCTCTGTTCTTTCTGAGTCAAATGAATGAACGCTTTAATGGAAAATTCTCAGGTTTTTATACAGTTACAAAGCATGCTTCAGTAGTTACAGGGACAATGAAACTCTCCACCCCCAGCATCACACAATGGGGCTTCAATACACCTTCAGATGGGCTAATTACTAAACATTATCCAGACAGCATGGCTCCGCCAAGCTGTTCTCACCTACTTCATAATACACATTCCTTAGGTCAGACGTCTGACCTTTAGACTGCTAACTCACAACACATATCTATCATCAATAGCATCTTCACACAAAACAGTGTCATTAGCATACACAATGAAAGGTCTTAGGAGCAGACCTAATTAGCACCTCAAAAGCATGTGCATTGAATGAAAACACTCCATTTGGAGTCAGACTTTAACAACTTGTAATATCTCAAGATATCCTGCAATATATGAATTATCATTAATGTCCCATCTCATGTAATCCGAGATATCAGTTCTCAGTCACCCTATGCCCAAAAAGGGACTCCCGTTACAATATATATATATATATATATATATATATATATATATATATATATATATATATATATATATATATATATATATATATATGAACATATGTTTTTAGCTGATAATGTATATTTCTTGGTTAAAATTTTTTGATGATAAATAAAAAATGTATTTTATATAAATTCTGTAGTCCAACTTGCCTTTAAAGTCTGACCTAGTGGGGTTTTTCCTTTCTTTGCTTCCAAATATATTTACGGATTTGGCAAGGGAGTATCCCTAATAATTATAGGATTTCTTAATGCTAATGCTACAGACTCAGGCAGGCAGGGAGGGGGAGAGAGAAGACAGGGGGACATAGGAAGTGACAGGATCAATCAGGTTAAACTAAAATATACTATAAAAAAAGGTACAAAAAACAAACAAAAAAACAAAACCATGTATACATTTAAAAAAAAAATGGGGCAGACTCGATAGACCACTTGGTCTTCTTTCTGCTGCCACTCATCTATGTTTCTATGGTGATGTCAGGAGTCACACTTGGGACCCCCTGTATCTAGCATGTTGACCAACACTGATTTGGAAAATACATATCCCAAATGTCTGAAAATAATATTGTCACAGCACAGATCCTTCTTGCCTAGCAACATTATGGTTATTTTTAAAACACTATTTGCCAGGTTTTCTCTACAGACAAGTTTTCCTATCATTTGATGAATCAGCCTCATTTTCCTCTCAGTGAAAATATTGCACAGTCCTATAGTTTCAAGTGACAATCCCTCTGATAAACAGCGTCTAACTTTACAAATTCTTTAAACTGATAACTGCGCACAGCTTGTTCTTTCTTACATTCCAATGACAGGTTATTTTCTCTGTTCTGTAACTGAGCTTTTTTTCACATTTTTATTGTATATTATTCTTCTTTTTCTCTCTGATCCAATCATGCAGTACACTGACTGGCATCTCTCAGAAGCAGTTGGAATACGGAAATCCTATGTGGGCTATAACCTCCTACCTGTGTCAGGATTGAACTGCCCTTAAGAGACATGATCCGTACATATTGCTTGACACCTATTGTCTGCTTCTCCGAAATGGGAAGAGGCCGATGCTCTTTAATTCACAGAGAATTTGTTTGATATGGTAGAAATGGTGGCGCTGGGAGTCAGCACAGAATCTGTTTTTATTAGGGCAAGACAAATAGAATGAATTTTATGGAGTGTGCACCTGAAGGAGTAAAATGTATGCTGCAAAACTGTGGTCCCTAACCCTTTTGGCACCGGGGACCGGCTGAGTGGAAGAAAATTGTGGCAAGGCCGGGGGGGGGGGGGGTTGTAGTGGTGCCCCCCACCCATAAAGGTAGTAGTGCCCCCCACAGATGAAGGCAGTGCCCCCCCAGTAATGAAGATAGTCCCCCCACAGATGAAGGTAGTGCCCCCACAGATGAAGGTAGCCCCCCACAGATGAACATAGCCCCCACAGACAAAGGTAGTCCCCACACAGATAAAGGTAGCCCCCCACAGATGAAGGTAGCCCCCACAGATGAAGGTAGCCCCCACAGATGAAGGTAGCCCCCCACAGATGAAGGCAGTGCCCCAGTAATAAAGATAGTCCCCCGCCAGATGAAGGTAGCCCCCACAGACGAAGGTAGTCCCCACACAGATGAAGGTAGCCCATCCACAAATGAAGGCAGTGTCCCCAGTAATAAAGATAGTCCCCCACCAAATGAAGATAGTGCCACCCAGTGATAAAGTTAGTGCTCCCACTAAGCCCTGCACACAGGTGACCCATTCCCAGTCAATCCCCGCTCACATTCACCCTGTCACTGGTGGTGTCGTTGTATTCAGGCTCCCCCGGGCCTCTCCTCCAGCGCATCATAAACACACAGCGCTCAGCAATACACAACTCACTATCTCCCTTTTGCGGCGCCGTTTGCATTGCCTGCGCGGGAGATTCTTGTAGCCAGGTCTGATGACGCCACTCTGGCTGCACCGAGTTTGGACGTTCTGACGAGCGGGACGTGGCTCTATTTAAGCACTCGCCGGTTGAGTGTCGATTGCCGCAGTCTCCCGGGAGGCTTGTGGATCCATCACGTTGTCACTGCTCCATATATAGGTGAGTCCATTTCTACAACCAGCAACTTTTCAAATGGGACCAGGCACTAACTCTCATTGCCTTCATCCCTTTCTCTCCTGTCTTTTAGTGGACTTCCCTGCCAGTGTCTGGTAGCTAAAATACACGCTATGGACTGCATATTTACTGCTGTCTTTAATGCCTGTTCCCTTGAGGACTCATACTACCTTAACGCTGCAGTGTCTTATGGATTCATCCACCTTTGCTAGGTAAGCTGCGGCTTTTTGAACCGGAGGCGAACCCCCCCCCCCTTTTTATGGACCTAATGTAAACCATATTATCTTTCAGATCTTATGGTCGTCAACTACAATCTTCCGTCATAGGAATTGTTATTACTTGATTAAAGCACTATTGCCTTATTTGTGACAACTTTTTATAAGTGTTCCCAACCCGGCATTATTGCTTTTGCTTCACTAATCCATGTGAGTATAGCTTGTCTGACCACTGCTATTTTTTGCAGACTATTATCTCTACTAACCCTCTGCTCCACTTATATCTCTGTCTCAACTAATTAATACCCTTTATGACTATATATCCTCGTCCCCACTATGCATACTTAGGGTACTTTGTAGCCGCCTTGATCTTTGGTCCGCCCCTCCTTGGTGTTCTTCCGGGTTTCCCCCTTTGGTTGACCCCTGGCCTCGCTTATGTGTTTGTGTTGTCTACCTGCACATACAATGTTTTCTTTATAAATATGAATAAATAATGATTTTTGTACTTTACTCATGTATTTTCTTTGTTATTGTAGCAAACTTAAAATAGAGGCTTTATGAAGAAGCACGAAACATGTCAAGCCACAGCGTTGTGTGTACCAACTCACAGACATCAAGTGTACTGTTCCTCAATTCCTCTCAGGATCCATCTAATATATAAATGGTTGGAGGTTGCATATACCTCTGAAAGATATTGTCAATTACTTATATTTATATATATATTTTTTTCCCTGCTGGTCTTGAAGGTTTAATACAATGCTGTTAAGTTTGTGACTTTGTACAGTTCCTAAGAAACTGGGTTTTTATATGTATAAAATGTTGTAATAAATGTTTTTTTAAGATAAACAAAACCCCCCCTTTTTTGACTATATCCTTACCAGACTATAGTGCCTAAAAAGTCCATGACTTGCCCAAAGGTCTTTTTTTCTTTCAAATGTAATCAGGACGTGGCCCACTTATTAATATTTATGTATCCACATGACCACTATGTGTGATGATACACTCTGGGCCATATTCTCGTAGATCGGCGCATATTTACTCAGGTGTAGCGCATCATAGATGCGCTACGCCGGCTTAACTTGGAGAGAGCTCTCCCATATTCCCGTACCACATGCGTCCCACATGCGTCCGAGCTGAAATGTGTCGGCGTAAGTAGGCGCAAGTGACGGTAGGAGGGATGTGGGCGTGAAGAATGCTAATGAACCGTGACCCCATGCAAATGATGTCCAGACCGAACGGAGCATGCGCCGGACGTGCCCCGCCCTCTGCGCATGCGCAAAACAACAGTAGTCGTAAATCCCTGCTGAGTTGGGCCGGCCCAGTGCATAAAAGCGTCACCACATGCGCCCAACGAGTGCAAAGTGACTCCATTTATTCTGTTGGTGGTGTCCGTGAGATTTTGCTCTTTAGCTTTGCAATGCCTGGACCCAGGAAGGAAAGGAGAAAAAAAAATTTCAGCCAAGATGAGAGGGCCATCATAGTCTCTGCCATGGAGAGATACGATTCAAGACTCCATGGTGCTGACAGTGGCAGCACAAGTAAAACAAAAAAGGAGGAGATCCTTAAGAAAGTGACTGCCCAGGTCAATGCCTTAGGCCATGAGGCAAGGACCCCCCAGGACATTCTTAAAAAAATGAATGACCTGCGTGGTGTGGTCAGGAACAAGATGGCCATCATTGCAAAGCATGCCAGGGGCACAGGAGGGGGCCACCCTGTTCTACCCGGCTCACTCAAGAGGAGGAAGTGATTGCCCGCTGCCTTCGGAGGGAGCAGGTGGAGGGCCTGGAGGGCCATGACTCAAGTGAGCCACCCATGAGGACAGGTAAGTGTGTTTTATCTTCTATCTGGTGTGTTGCATGTGTGGTGGGGGTGGTGGGTTATGTGACAAATGTGTGGGTCCACCAACATGTGAATGTTTTGTGTCATCCACAGGTGAGCAGGATGAAGCGGGGCCATCCAATGCTGCCAGTGGCCGTCACAGACCATCATCCACTGAGCAGTCTGCTTCTGTGACTGACCTCCTGGGAAGCCAACAGGCCTTGGTGGAGGGGAGTGGTCAGTCCTCCGCGCAGGAGGTTGTTGAGGAGGAGGTCCAGGAAGAGGTGGTCCAGGAAGAGGTGGTCCAGGAAGAGGTGGTCCAGGAAGAGGTGGTCCACAGCGAGCAGGAGGTCTTCCTTTTTTTGGAGGAGTCGCATGTGGTGGCAGGACCATCACAAAGCCCCCGCATCTCCAGCCCCTCAGGGTCCTCCAACACCCTCTCCAGTCCCTCCCGTCCCATCCCCCTCATCTCCAGCCCCTCAAGGTCCTCACTCTATGCAAGGGGCCCAGCCACTCCTGTCCCCAGGAGGGCAACCGGACAAGGGTTGCGGCAGAAATGCTGCATGAGAATCTGGCCAGGCAGCAGGACCAGCAAAGCCGTCATATGGGGGAAATCTTGGTGGAGTTGAGGCGCCTGTCCGACAGCTTGGCCTCCTCGGGAGCAGTACCAGATGCTCTCCAAGATGTGGCTGGAAACAGCGCAGCCACAATCACCAGCCTGGGTGAGCTGCAGACTACAACTGCCGAACTTGTGGGGGAGGTCAGGTGCCTGCGAAGGGCTGTTCAGGCCCAGACAGCTACCCAGGAGTCATTGCTCACCCGCATAGCACTAGCTTTGGAGGGCAGACAGGCAGGCAGGGAGGCACCTGGGGATGTTCCTCCACCTGGAGATGTTCCTCCACCTGATGCCCCAGCTCCCCCCAGGCAAGTGAGGGCCAGGAACCTGGGCACCAGGCGTAGCCCGCGCCGGGGCAAGTGATTATTTATTCTTCATTTGCTCTGGTTAACAGTTTTATTTAATATTTGCTCTGGTTAAGAGCTTTTTTAATTATTTGCTCTGGTTAAGAGCTTATTTTATTATTTGCTCTGGTTAAGAGCTTTTTTTTTAATTTTGGGTGCTGCACACAGGCAGTGTTGCAGAGTACAGTGTGAATGGTGTGTGAATGTGGGGTTTTCCTGCCAGTAAGGGGGGTCACCCTCGGGCGCTGGTGATAAGTTCTCCCCAGGTCCGTATGAATGACGTATGAATGGACAGCAACATCATTGGGGCCTTGACGCGGCGTTGCTGCTCCTTAGTACCGTGCGGTGTACTTCGGTCTAATCCAAAGTTCTGTGCATGTGGGGTGTGTGTTAGGGACCACAGTGGTGTGCATGCGTGCATTTTCTGTGTGCCATGTTTAATGTTTGTGTTTAACGTTCAAAGATTCGCTCCACGAGACATCTCCTGACTGCTGTACCATCAGCAGACGGGGTAGCCTCGGTTAGGGGGGGACATGGTGGTTGGGGGGTCAGGTCCTCACGTAGGTCAATCTGCAGGCCCTTTCTCACTGCGAAGTTGTGCAGCACGCAACATGCAGCGATGATTTGGCACACGAAGTTGGGGGAATACAGCAGGGTACCCCCAGTCTTATCCAGGCATCGAAAGCGTGACTTAAGGAGGCCAAATGTTCGCTCAACCACTGCACGGGTGCGTGCGTGTGCTTCGTTATATCTTCTCTCTCCTGGTGTTTGCGAATTGCGGAATGGAGTCATGAGATGAGGTCCCAGGGCATATGCAGAGTCACCTGGAAGGGAAAAGACAGGAGGATGTTAGTCATGCATGTGCCCCTCGTGATGTCTGCATCATGGGGGGGGGACAGTCATACCTGACACCCATGTCACTCACCAACCAGCCAACTGTCCCCATACACATTCTGCTCAAATTGTCTTGGGATGTCACTTTGCCTGAATATAAAGCTGTCATGGCTGGATCCGGGGTGTTTTGCACGGACGTGCCATATGAGGCCATGTGCATCCACGATCACTTGGACATTGATGGAATGCCAATGTTTTCTGTTGCGGTATATGTGCTCGGTCTCGTGGGGGGGCTGTATTGCCACATGGGTACAATCAATTGCACCCACAGTGCGTGGGAAACCATCAATTAGGCAGAAATCTGTCATTGCCTTCAGCCGCATGTCCTCCTGGGTGGGTCTGATTATGTGGTGCGACATGCGTCGGAGTATTGCGGGGACAACTTGGTGCACGCATCTACTCATGCTGGTTTGGGATATCCCAACCACGTCTCCACTGGTTCTTTGAAAAGAGCCTGTGGCAAGAAAATGCAATGTTGCCAGGACCTTCACCAGTGGCTGCACTGCATGTGAGCGTTGTGTTGGGCTGGTGATGTCATCCTGCAGGGCTCTGGTAATTTCCAGGATGGCATCAGGGCTGAATCTATAACGGTGATACACATCCACATCAGCCATGCCAAAGAGGCTAATGCGCTGTGGGTAGATCCTCTCATGTGCCCTCCTACGTGCCCTCCTCCTTCTAAGTGCCTCTTACTCCTCACACACTAGCAGTGCTAAGACCACGCCTGCCCCTGGCATGTTGGCATACGAATGTGTTGTCCGAAAAATTTGGTTGCTCAGCTCGTCCGGGATGGTGCTGCTGTATTTGCTTTTTTCAAGCTAACTTACTCAGGTCTGGAGCAAAGTTAACCGAGCTTTATAAGGGGTAACTTTCAGCCGGACAATCGTCTTACGCGCACAGCGCGTAGCCTAAGCCGATCGCGCGTAGGTTCGGGAATCAGCGCATCTACATCATTTGCATATTTGAATACTAATTCTATGACAGCCTAGGATGCCATCAGCTGAAATATACGCCTACGCTGCGTAAACTTAAACTAGTTAAGACGGACAGGAGTAGCCTGATTTCTGGTGGATCTGGTTCTGTGACTACGGCGCATAGATAGGACGGCGCATCTTTACACTTACGCCGCGCATCTCCATATACGCCGGTGTAACTTGTTTGAGAATATGGCCCTCTATCTCTATTTAAAATACACAACACTGAACTGCTGTGAACAGGAGGTGAGTTATTCACTTTACGGTCATCACTGAGGACAAGGGGGCACTCTTTACGTCTAGAGGAAAAGAGATTTCACCTCCAAATACGGAAAGGTTTTTTCACAGTAAGAGCTGTGAAAATGTGGAACAGACTCCCTCCAGAGGTGGTTCTGGCCAGCTCAGTAGATTGCTTTAAGAAAGGTCTGGATTCTTTCCTAAATGTACAGAATATAACTGAGTACTAAGATTTGTAGGTATAGTTGATCCAGGGTAAATCCGATTGCCTCTTGGGGGATCAGGAAGGAATTTTTTCCCCTGCTGTAGCAAATTGGATCATGCTCCGCTGGGGTTTTTTGCCTTCCTCTGGATCAACTGTGGGTATGGAGTTGGGTGTATAGGATTTTACTGTGTTTTTTTATTTTGTTTTTTGTGGTTGAACTGGATAGACTTGTGTCTTTTTTCAACCTGACTAACTATGTAACTATGAGAGCACGCGACCACAATGAAATGCGCGCTTCACTTTCATCTTCCCAGACATTGTTCATCCCCTCCGAGGAACTTCACATCTTACAGCCGTCCGTCGGGCCCTCTCTTGCCGCCCACCCACACCCGCGGTCAGCCTGCAGAAGGGCCACGACCCGGTAGTGGGCCGCGGCCCTGGGGTTGATGACCCCTGCTGCAAAGATACCATGGATGCTGTTCAAAAAGGTGCCATAAATGCCAGACGACTCAGTAGTTCTATAAAATACTAATAGCATTAAACACATGATATTCAGGAGATTTGAATGAAATTTAGGAACCCATGTAATGTCTGACAACCTGTACAAAATGCACATGAATATATAAAATGTAAATAATATTTAAGTGATGAATGATGCAGTAATGCAAATACTGACTTCAGGTTTCAGACTAGCAATTGGGAATTAATCAGCATGGTTCCCGATCATGTGGTGACCCCGATCCCCCATGCAGCCAATCATAGTGGTTACAGATGTTTGTGCAGATGGTACTGTGCGTTTTATGCTGTTCCCCTTGCTGCGTATAAAGGAAAACATACAGTCCTAAAAAGCATTACAGCTTGTGCTAAAAAAATACATTCAAATTAAATGGTTTCTTGAAAAACTGTTATGTATAAACCAAAATTGTTTGCAAAAAAAACTTAAGCAGGATATGTATTAAAGTGTGTCTATGGTCAAACTGTAAGGTCACACACTCACCAGCCACTTTATTAAGTACACCTGTTCAGTTGCTTGGTAACACAATTTTCTAGTCAGCCAATTACATAGCAGCAGCTCAATGCATTTGGGCATCTAGACGTGGTGAAGATGACTTGTTGAGGTTCAAATCAAGCATTAGAATGGGGAAGAAAGGGGATTTAAGTGACTTTGAACGTGGCATGGTTCTTGGTGCCAGATGGGCTGGTCTGAGTATTTCAAAAACTGCTGGTCAACTGGGATGTTCATGCACAGCCATCTCTTGGGTTTACAGAGAATGGTTCGAAAAAGAGAAAATATCCAGTGAGCGGGAGTTATATGGAAGAAAATGCCTTGTTGATGTCAGAGGCGAATGGGCAGACTGGTTCAAGATGATAGAAAGGCAGCAGTAACTCAAAAAAACACTCATTGTAACCAAAGTATGCTGAATACCATCTTTGAACGCACAACACATCGAACCTTGAAGCAGATGGGCTACAGCAGCAGAGGATCACAGCGGGTGCCATCCTGTCAGCTAAGAACAGGAAACTGAGGCTACAATTTGCACAGGCTCACCAAAATTGGACAATAGAAGATTGCTAAAACGTTGCCTGTTCTAATGAGTCTCGATTTCAGCTGTGACATTCAGGTAATAGGGTCAGAATTTGGTGTAGACATCATGACAGCTTGGATCCATCCTGCCTTGTATCAACGGTTCAGGCTGGTAGTGGTGGTGTAATGGTGTGGGGATATTTTTTTGGCACACTTTGGGCCCCTTAGCAACAATTGAGCATCATTTAAAGGCCACGGCTCGTCTGAGTATTGTTGCTGACCAGGGCTGGACTGGGACAAAAATTTGGCCCTGGACTTCATCCAGACTGGCCCACTTTGACAGGTCTCTCCCATGGTGGCCGGACAACTCCTGCATCCCCCCAGGCCACCCAAGCCCCCTCTCCCCCTTCACTAGCCACTAGCCATTCTACTTTATTAGAGTAGAACGGCTGGTACTGGTACTCCTATAGGCAGTACCAGTGGGGAAGCTAGACATTATTTAACCCAGGGCAAAGAATCAGTTCGGTGCCCCCCCTTATGGGACAAGATTAGGCAGAAGTGAGAAACTCCCTGGCCATAGCTGTTGAGTCAGCTGTCTGTCCCCTCCCCCCATGCTCCCCTGTCATCTACCCTGCTCCTCCCCCTGCTTCTCTGTTCCCCCCAGGTGAGCACTGCGGGGAGGAAGAGGAAGTGAGCGCTGCAGGAAGGGAGAGACAGAGGAGTGGAGGGGAGCGGCGGTCCGCTGTCACTGAAGCCGGCCCACTGAGCCATCGGCCCACCGGGAAACTCCCTGTAGTCCCAATGGCCAGTCCATCCCTGTTGCTGACCGTGTCCATCCCATTATGACTACAGTGTACCCATCTTCTGATAGCTACTTCCAGCAGGATAATGCACCATGTCCCAAAGCTCAAATCATCTCAACACTTGTTTCCTGAAGGTGACAATGAGGTCACTGTACTCCAATGGCCTCCACAGTCACCAGATCTCAATCCAATGGAGCACCTTTGGGATGTGGTGGAACAGGGGATTTGCATCATGGATGTGCAGCCGAGAAATCTGCAGCAACTGTGTGATGCTATCATGTCAATATGGACCAAAATATCTGAGGAATGTTTTCAACACCTTGTTAAATCTATGTCACAAAGAATTAAGACAGTTCTGAAAGCAAAAGGGGCTCCAACCCGGTACTAGCAAGGTATACCTAATAAAGTGACCGGTGAGTGTATATTCCTTTCCACATTGTGTCTCAATTATTTCTAACCTACTCTTATTACTCTGTAGAAGTGTGTAAACGTACTTTGTGAAGTTCCCCACGCATTCCTTGAATTCTGTGACATGTATTCACTATGCCCATTGAGTAGGCGCTGCAGAGTCACACATTTTTCAGTTGAGGAAAGTATAAAAATAAAGCTGGATCCGTAAGGTTATCTTATTGGCATTGTTGTCTTACGGTGCGAAAGCTGCCAAACCAGCTGCTGACAAATTATGTGCTTGTAATCTCACTGAAAAGTTAACATTACAAATCCAGTTCATTTCTAGTCTCTTCACATTGCTTTCAATCAAGCTCTGATGAAGAGGATGTTTTTGGACCCCCGATATGCATTGGTCACTTTTTGAATTGTCTCCCTGAGTTTTATTGGAATAAAGTTGTATCTGGATCTCTTAACAGTGGTGAGCCTACATTTTGAACCACAAAAGTGCTGAGAGATGGCGTTTCAGAAGGCAAAGTCAGTACAGGAATCAATGCTTGTAGATAGCAAGATACCATGGGATATGTAGTCCTTAGAAATTGAAAGTAAACAGCAGAGGAGAAGCTACACAGCATGCTGTTTACTTGCATGCTGATGTTATAACATGAAAGTGTATGTTGTGATCATAGATTTCCTTTACAATTGTGCCAATAAAAAGCTTTTTGTTATTGGAAAGTTAACTGATACAAAGTAAAGCTGCTAAATTTGTTGTGGGTTTCAAGCATCAATGAGCTCTGGTCATTAATGGATTCATCTGGAGCTCTTTGATGCTTATACTGTGCAACCAGTTTCATTTTAAAGTATATCTCAACCTACAACATATTTTTTGTTTTGGCCAGAGCATGGCAGGGTTAGGACTAGGAATGAGTTTCAGGTTTGCTGCTACTATTTAATGAGGGAATTTGCCAAACCAAATAAATGTCATGTTGCTAGCAAAATACTGTGTTGGGGGGAAGGGCTTTTACCTTTTTTCATCTTGTTACATTCTAGTGCTGCTGATGTTCTGCAGCCTCTTTACAGTCTGTCCCTGTCCACAGTGATAACAGGCAGCATGTGTTTTTTCACAGGACGTATTTACAAATTGTTGCTGGGTGCAATTTTTGGTTTTCACAGGCATTTTTTAATAATGGTAAAAACATAAGAATAAGGACAGAACAATATCACCTTTGTGACAGGAAGTCAGGTAAATCTGTGGGTGTTGTCACAGACGGGACATACATTCCTGCCTTTTTTAGACAATACACCAATTTTTATTAGGCGTCGGCTGCAAATGTAGCCAGGAAAGGTCTAAGGGAGTTGGAAGACTTCAGCTGTTCGGAATGAGGCAATTAAGGCCTCTATAAGTAGTCCAGAGGATTACCACTAATTTGCTGCAACCTGAGTCTTTGTGAGTAAGGAGAGCAGTGCCAGAAAGTCTTCTGAGGAGGTGAGGAGAGGATTGATTTTTCTGTGTGATAAAAATCAAAAGACTATTGTTTTTCTGCTGGATGACCAGCAGTGTCTACCCAGCAGTAGGCTTTGCTAGACTCCTAGATAGGTTCCTGTGTGGAAGGTAGACACCCAAAGTGGCCAGGGTTTATTTTATGTTTGATTTTGTTTATGCTGTTTGGATGTTTGCACTTGTTTCCAGCAAGATCGACTGCCTGTCTGTATAAATTCAGTGTGTGGTGAACCCATCCAAGGGGTCACACACCCCGCTACCGAGCTAACCCCTTACACCTTATAACACATATTGCCCAAAAACACTTTTATATTAGTGTAGCGCCTGTGTACTTTCGTACAGGTGCTATTCTTAAATTTAGTGGGAGAATGAGAGAGTTATGTTACTCTT